>NW_026512666.1:0-42679 GCF_027579735.1 Bombina bombina
TCCATCTTAAATAAATATGAAGATTTATCAGCATCAATCTCTGAGACAGAATCCTCTGAACCAGAAGAGTCCAAAGAATCAGAATGATGGTGTTCATTTAAAAATTCATCTGTAGAGAGAGAAGATTTAAAAGACTTTTTACGTTTACTAGAAGGAGAAATAACAGACAAAGCCTTCTTTATGGATTCAGAAACAAAATCTCTTATGTTATCAGGAACATTCTGCACCTTAGATGTTGAGGGAACTGCAACAGGCAATGGTACATCACTAAAGGAAATATTATCTGCATTAACAAGTTTGTCATGACATTTAATACAAACAACAGCTGGAGGAATAGCTACCAAAAGTTTACAGCAGATACACTTAGCTTTGGTAGATCCAGCAGGCAGAGGTTTTCCTGTAGTATCTTCTGGCTCAGATGCAACGTGAGACATCTTGCAATATGTAAGAGAAAAAACAACATATAAAGCAAAATAGATCAAATTCCTTATAAGACAGTTTCAGGAATGGGAAAAAAATGCCAAACATCAAGCTTCTAGCAACCAGAAGCAAATGAAAAATGAGACTGAAATAATGTGGAGACAAAAGCGACGCCCATATTTTTTGGCGCCAAATAAGACGCCCACATTATTTGGCGCCTAAATGCTTTTGGCGCCAAAAATGACGCCACATCCGGAACGCCGACATTTTTGGCGCAAAATAACGTCAAAAAATGACGCAACTTCCGGCGACACGTATGACGCCGGAAACGGAAATGAATTTTTGCGCCAAAAAAGTCCGCGCCAAGAATGACGCAATAAAATGAAGCATTTTCAGCCCCCGCGAGCCTAACAGCCCACAGGGAAAAAAGTCAAATTTTTGAGGTAAGAAAAATATGATAATTAAAGCATAATCCCAAATATGAAACTGACTGTCTGGAAATAAGGAAAGTTGAACATTCTGAGTCAAGGCAAATAAATGTTTGAATACATATATTTAGAACTTTATAAATAAAGTGCCCAACCATAGCTTAGAGTGTCACAGAAAATAAGACTTACTTACCCCAGGACACTCATCTACATGTTTGTAGAAAGCCAAACCAGTACTGAAACGAGAATCAGTAGAGGAAATGGTAAATATAAGAGTATATCGTCGATCTGAAAAGGGAGGTAAGAGATGAATCTCTACGACCGATAACAGAGAACCTTATGAAATAGACCCCGTAGAAGGAGATCACTGCATTCAATAGGCAATACTCTCCTCACATCCCTCTGACATTCACTGCACGCTGAGAGGAAAACCGGGCTCCAACTTGCTGCGGAGCGCATATCAACGTAGAATCTAGCACAAACTTACTTCACCACCTCCCTTGGAGGCAAAGTTTGTAAAACTGATTTGTGGGTGTGGTGAGGGGTGTATTTATAGGCATTTTAAGGTTTGGGAAACTTTGCCCCTCCTGGTAGGAATGTATATCCCATACGTCACTAGCTCATGGACTCTTGTTAATTACATGAAAGAAACAACCTTATCTGAATGGAACACCAGATAGGGTGGATCACACTGCAAAGCAGATAATTCAGAAACTCTTCTAGCAGAAGAAATAGCAACCAAAAACAGAACTTTCCAAGATAGTAACTTAATATCTATGGAATGTAAAGGTTCAAACGGAACCCCTTGAAGAACTGAAAGAACTAAATTTAGACTCCAAGGAGGAGTCATGGGTCTGTAAACAGGCTTGATTCTAACCAAAGCCTGAACAAAAGCTTGTACATCTGGCAAAGCTGCCAGTCGGATAATGCAGAAATCTGTCCTTTTGGAGAACTAGCTGACAATCCTTTATCCAAACCTTCTTGGAGAAAGGAGAGAATCTTTGGAATTTTAATCTTACTCCAGGAGAATCCTTTGGATTCACACCAACAGATATATTTTTTCCATATTTTATGGTAAATCCTTCTAGTCACAGGTTTTCTGGCTTGGACCAGAGTATCAATCACAGAATTTGAAAACCCACGCTTGGATAAAATCAAGCGTTCAATTTCCAAGCAGTCAGCTGCAGAGAAACTAGATTGGGATGTTCGAATGGACCTTGTACTAGAAGGTCCTGTCTCAAAGGTAGCTTCCATGGTGGAGCCGATGACATATTCACCAGGTCTGCATACCAAGTCCTGCGTGGCCACGCAGGAGCTATCAGAATCACCGAGGCCTTCTCCTGTTTGATCCTGGCTATGAGCCTGGGGAGGAGAGGAAACGGTGGAAACACATGCTAGGATGAACGACCAAGGCGCCACTAATGCATCCACTAGAGTCGCCTTGGGATCCCTGGATCTGGACCCGTAGCAAGGAATCTTGAAGTTCTGACGGGACGCCATTAGATCCATGTCTGGAATGCCCCATAATTGGGTTAACTGAGCAAAGACCTCCGGATGGAGTTCCCACTCCCCCGGATGGAAAGTCTGACGACTCAAATAGTCCGCCTCCCAGTTGTCTAGTCCTGGGATGTGAATAGCAGATAGATGGCAGGAGTGATTCTCTGCCCATTGGATTATCTTGGTTACTTCCTTCATCGCTAGGGAACTCTTTGTTCCCCCCTGATGATTGATGTACGCAACAGTCGTTATGTTGTCCGACTGAAATCTTATGAACCTGGCTTCCGCTAGCTGAGGCCAAGCCAGGAGCGCATTGAATATAGCTCTTAGTTCCAAAATGTTTATCGGGAGAAGCGACTCTTCCCGCGACCATAGGCCCTGAGCTTTCAGAGAGTCCCAGACCGCGCCCCACCCCAAGAGGCTGGCGTCGGTCGTGACGATGACCCACTCCGGTCTGCGGAAACTCATTCCCTGAGACAGGTGATCCTGGGTCAACCACCAGAGAAGTGAGTCCCTGGTTACCTGGTCTACTTGAATTTGGGGAGACAAGTCTGTATAGTCCCCATTCCACTGATTGAGCATGCACAGCTGTAATGGTCTTAGATGAATTTGAGCAAAAGGAACCACATCCATTGCTGCGACCATTAGTCCTATTACTTCCATGCATTGAGCTATGGAGGGTTGAGGAATAGAGTGAAGAACTCGACAAGCTTTTAGAAGCTTTGTCTTTCTGACGTCTGTGAGAAAGATCTTCATTTCCACAGAATCTATTATTGTTCCCCAAAAAGGAACCCTTGTGGACAGTGACAGTGAACTTTTTTCTATGTTCACTTTCCACCCGTGAGATCTGAGAAAAGCCAACACAATGTCTGTATGAGCCCTTGCTTTGGAAAGAGACGACGCTTGGATTAGGATGTCGTCTAGATAAGGTGCTACAGCGATGCCCCTCGGTCTTAGGACCGCTAGAAGGGACCCTAGCACCTTTGTGAAGATTCTGGGAGCGGTGGCTAAACCGAATGGAAGAGCCACAAACTGGTAATGTTTGTCCAGAAAGGCGAACCTCAGGAACTGATGATGAGATTTGTGGATTGGGATATGCAGATACGCATCCTTCAGATCCACGGTAGTCAAAAATTGACCCTGCTGGATTGTTGGTAAGATTGTCCGAATGGTTTCCATCTTGAAGGATGGAACTCTGAGGAACTTGTTTAATATCTTTAAATCCAGAATTGGCCTGAAAGTTCCCTCTTTTTTGGGAACCACAAACAGGTTTGAGTAAAAACCTAGACCTTGTTCCCCGGAGTAGATGCTACTTGTTCAGAGCGGCAAGGAGAATGACTGGGGGGCGGAGCCAGAGGTGGAGCTATATGGACAGCTCTTGCTGTGTGCTCTCCTTGCCTTTCCCTGTGGGGGAGAACATTTCCCACAAGTAATGGATGACGCCGTTGACCAGACACACCAATGTTGGAGAAATACATGAACCTGACTCATGGCAAATATAAGTACAATACATATATTTAGAACTTTATATAATTGCATAAAGTGCCAAACCATAGCTGAGAGTGTCTTAAGTAATAAACATACTTACCAAAAGACACCCATCCACACATAGCAGATAGCCAAACCAGTACTAAAACAGTTAGTAGAGGTAATGGTAAATTGAGAGTATATCGTCGATCTGAAAAGGGAGGTAGGAGATGAATCTCTACGACCGATAACAGAGAACCTATGAAATAGACCCCCGTTAGGATCATTGTATTCAAATAAGTGATACTCCCTTCACGTCCCTCTGACATTCGTTGTACTCTGAGAGGAATCGGGCTTCAACAATGCTGAGAAGCGCATATCAACGTAGAAATCTTAGCACAAACTTACTTCACCACCTCCATAGGAGGCAAAGTTTGTAAAACTGAATTGTGGGTGTGGTGAGGGGGTATATTTATAGGCATTTTGAGGTTTGGGAAACTTTGCCCCTCCTGGTAGGATTGTATAACCCATATGTCACTAGCTCATGGACTCTTGCCAATTACATGAAAGAAAGTTAAACATCTGCAACTTTACTTGGCTTTTAAATCAGATTTTTTTAAATTAAAAAATGAATTTGCCACTCAGAAAACATTAAAGGGATAGTCTTATCAAAAATAAACATGATTATCCATTTTTCTTTGTTCTGTTGGTATCTTTATTTGAAAAAACATAATTTATGCTTACCTGAAATTTATTTCTCTTGTGGTGTATCCAGTCCACGGATCATCCATTACTTGTGGGATATTCTCATTCCCAACAGGAAGTTGCAAGAGGACACCCACAGCAGAGCTGTCTATATAGCTCCTCCCCTAACTGCCATATCCAGTCATTTGACCGAAAACAAACAGAGAAAGGAGAAACCATAGGGTGCAGTGGTGACTGTAGTTTAAAATTAAAAAATACCTGCCTTAAAATGACAGTGCGGGCCGTGGACTGGATACACCACAAGAGAAATAAATTTATCAGGTAAGCATAAATTATGTTTTCTCTTGTAAGGTGTATCCAGTCCACGGATCATCCATTACTTGTGGGATACCAATACCAAAGCTAGCTAAAGTACACGGATGAAGGGAGGGACAAGGCAGGTACTTAAACGGAAGGTACCACTGCCTGTAAAACCTTTCTCCCAAAAATAGCCTCAGAAGAAGCAAAAGTATAAAATTTGTAGAATTTTGAAAAAGTATGAAGCGAAGACCAAGTCGCCGCCTTGCAAATCTGTTCAACAGAAGCCTCATTTTTAAAGGCCCATGTAGAAGCCACCGCTCTAGTGGAATGAGCTGTAATCCTTTCTGGAGGCTGCTGGCCAGCAGTCTCATAGGGTAAGCGGATTATGCTTCTTAGCCAAAAAGAGAGGTTGCCGAAGCCTTTTGGCCTCTCCTCTGTCCAGAGTAGACAACAAACAAAGCAAATGTTTGACGAAAATCTTTAGTAGCTTGTAAGTAAAAATTTAAAGCACGAACCACGTCCAGATTGTGTAATAGACGTTCCTTCTTTCAAGAAGGATTAGGACACAAAGACGGAACAACAATCTCTTGATTGATATTCTTATTAGATACCACCTTAGGTAAAACCCCAGGTTTGGTACGCAGAAATACCTTATCTGAATGGAAGGTCAGATAAGGAGAATCACATTGTAAGGCAGATAACTCAAACTCTACGAGCCGAGGAAATAGCTATCAAAAAAAGAACTTTAAGAACCAAATTTAAGCTCCAAGGTGGAGCAACAGGTTTAAACACAGGCTTGATTCTAACTAAAGCCTGACAAAATGTCTGAATGTCGGGGACATCCGCCAGACGCTTGTGCAAAAGAATAGATAGCGCAGAAATCTGTCCCTTTAAGGAACTAGCTGACAATCCTTTCTCCAATCCTTCTTGGAGAAAAGATAATATCCTGGGAATCCTGACCTTACTCCATGAGTAGCCCTTGTATTCACACCAATAAAGATATTTACACCATATCTTATGATAGATTTTCCTGGTGACAGGCTTTCGTGCCTGAATTAAGGTATCAATGACTGACTCGGAGAAACCACGCTTTGATAAAATCAAGCGTTCAATCTCCAGGCAGTCAGCCTCAGAGAAATTAGATTTGGATGGTTGAAAGGACCTTGAAGTAGAAGGTCCTGTCTCAGCGGCAGAGTCCATGGTGGAAAAGAAGACATGTCCACCAGATCTGCATACCAATTCCTGCGTGGCCACGCAGGTGCTATCAAAATCACTGATTCTCTCTTCTGCTTGACCTTGGCAATCAGACGAGGGAGCAGAGGAAACGGTGGAAACACATAAGCCAGGTTGAAGGACCAAGACGCTGCTAGAGCATCTATCAGCGTCGCCTTGGGGTCCCTGGACCTGGATCCGTAACAAGGAAGCTTGGCGTTCTGGCGAGACACCATGAGATCCAGTTCTGGTTTGCCCCAACGATGAACCAATTGTGCAAACACCTCTGGATGGAGTTCCCACTCCCCCGGATGAAAAGTCTGTCGACTTAGAAAATCCGCCTCCCAGTTCTCTACACCTGGGATATGGATAGCTGATAGGTGGCAAGAGTGAATCTCTGCCCAGCGAATTACCTTTGAGACTTCTAACATCGCTAGGGAACTCCTTGTTCCCCCTTGATGGTTGATGTAAGCCACAGTCGTGATGTTGTCCGACTGAAATCTGATGAACCTCATTGTCGCTAGCTGAGGCCAAGCCTGAAGAGCATTGAATATCGCTCTTAGTTCCAGAATGTTTATTGGAAGGAGTGACTCCTCCTGAGTCCACGATCCCTGAGCCTTCAGGGAGTTCCAGACTGCACCCCAACCTAGAAGGCTGGCATCTGTCGTTACAATGGTCCAATCTGGCCTGTGAAAGGTCATACCTTTGGACAGATGGACCCGAGATAGCCACCAGAGAAGAGAATCCCTGGTCTCTTGATCCAGATTTAGTAGAGGGGACAAATCTGTGTAATCCCCATTCCACTGACTGAGCATGCATAGTTGCAGCGGTCTGAGATGTAGGCGTGCAAATGGCACTATGTCCATTGCCGCTACCATTAAGCCGATTACTTCCATGCACTGAGCCACCGAAGGGCGCAGAATGGAATGAAGAACACGGCAGGAATTTAGAAGCTTTGATAACCTGGACTCCGTCAGGTAAATTTTCATTTCCACAGAATCTATCAGAGTCCCTAGGAAGGAAACTCTTGTGAGTGGGGATAGAGAACTCTTTTCCTCGTTCACTTTCCACCCATGCGACCTCAGAAATGCCAGTACTATGTCCGTATGAGACGTGGCAATTTGGAAGTTTGACGCCTGTATCAGGATGTCGTCTAAATAAGGGGCCACTGCTATGCCCCGCGGCCTTAGGACCGCCAGAAGCAACCCCAGAACCTTCGTAAAAATTCTTGGGGCTGTAGCTAATCCAAAGGGAAGAGCTACAAACTGGTAATGCCGGTCTAGAAAGGCAAACCTGAGAAACCGATGATCTTTGTGTATTGGAATGTGAAGATAAGCATCCTTTAAATCCACTGTAGTCATATATTGACCCTCCTGGATCATAGGTAGGATGGTACGAATAGTCTCCATCTTGAATGATGGAACTCTGAGGAATTTGTTTAAGATCTTTAGATCCAAAATTGGTCTGAAGGTTCCCTCTCTTTTGGGAACCACAAACAGATTTGAGTAAAATCCCTGTCCCTCCTTTGGAACTGGATGGATCACTCCCATAACTAGGAGGTCTTGTACACAATGTAAGAATGCCTCTCTCTTTATCTGGTTTGCAGATAATTGTGAAAGGTGAAATCTCCCTTTTGGGGGGGAAGCTTTGAAGTCCAGAAGATATCCCTGAGATATAATTTCCAACGCCCAGGGATCCTGGACATCTCTTACCCACGCCTGGGCGAAGAGTAAAAGTCTGCCCCCTACTAGATCCGTTACCGGATAGGGAGCCGTTCCTTCATGCTGTCTTAGAGGCAGCAGCAGGCTTTTTGGCCTGCTTACCTTTGTTCCAGGTCTGGTTAGGTCTCCAGACCGTCTTGGACTGAGCAAAAGTTCCCTCTTGTTTTGCATTAGAAGAAGTTGATGCCGCACCTGCCTTGAAGTTTCGAAAGGCACGAAAATTAGACTGTTTGGCCCTTGATTTGGACCTGTCCTGAGGACAGCTCAAACAGAAGAGCCTGTAAAGCCTTCAGAACCAAAATAAGACTCCAAGGAGGAAAAATTGGCTTAAATGACAGGCTTGATACGAACCAAAGCCTGAACAAAACAATGAATATCAGAAAGATTTAGCAATTCTTACTGTGAAACAGCACAGGAAAAGCAGAGAATTGTCCTTTCAAGGAACATGCAGACAAAAACTTAAGAAACTATAAAATCCTAGGAATTCTAAAAGAATGCCAAGAGAATTCATAAGAAGAGCATCATGAGATGTAACTCTTCCAAACTCGATAATAAATCCTACTAGACAAAGATTTACGAGCCTGCAATATAGTATTAATCACTGAGTCAGAGAAACTTCTATGACTAAGTGATACATTTTCATACCATCAAATTAATAATTTGAATTCCTGATGAAAAAAACGAATGTTAAGATATAAGGTCTGGCCTTAATGGAAGTAACCAAGATTGGCAACTGAACATCCGATCAAGAACCATATACCAAAACCTGTGTGACCATGCTAGAGCCACCAGCCACACCAAAGATTGCTCTCTGATGATTTTGAAAATCACTCTTAAAAGAAGAACCAGAGATGAAAAAATATAGGCAGAATGAAAATTCCAAGGAAGTGTAAATGCATACACTACTTCCGCCTGAGGATCCCTGGACCTGAATAGGCCCCTGGGAAGTTCCCCGTTTAGATGAAATGCCAACAGATCTATTTCTGGAAGCCCTCACATCTGAAAAATTGAAAACATATCTGGGTAAAGAGACCATTCTCCCGGATGTAAAGCTTTATTGACAGAGATAATCCGCTTCCCAATGTCTATACCTGGGAAAAAGACCACAGAATTTAGATAGGAGCTGGATTTAGCCCAAGCAAATATCCGAGATACTTCTGTCACAGCCTAAGGACTGATAGTCCCACCCTGATTGACATACGCCACAGTTGTGACATTGTCTGAAAAAAACAATAAACGTCTCTTCTTAAAAAAGAAACCAAACTGAAGAACTCTGAGAATGCACGGAGTTCCAAAATATCAAATGGTAATCTCGCCTCCTGAGATTTCCAAACCCCTTGTGCTGACAGAGATCCTCAGACAGCCTCCCAACCTAAAAGACTCGCATCTGTAGAGATCATGGTCCAGGTTGAAAGAACCAAAGAGACCTGTAGAACTAAATGATGGTGATCTTAACCACCGAATCAAAGATAGTTAAACATTAGGATTCGAAGATATAAAAAGTGATATCCTAGAATCCCTGCACCATTATTCAGCATAAAAAACTGGAAAGGTTTCCTATGAAAATGAGCAAAGGGAATCGAATCCAATGCAGCAGCCATGAGACCTAAAACTTCCATGCATATATAGCAACTGAAGGAAATAATAGAGACTGAAGGTTCCGACAGACGGAACCCAATAAAATTGTCACTTGTCTGTTAGAGACAAAGACATTGACACAAACTATCTGGAAACCTAAAAAAAGTGACCCTTGTGTGAGGAATCAAGAAGCTTTTGATAAAAAGATCCTCTAACCATGTCTTGAAGAAATAAAGTTGAATCGTATGAGATTCCGCAACGGAAAGACTGAGCCAGTACCACGAGACTGTCCAAATAAGGAACACTGAGAACCTTGAAAAGATTCTTAGAACTGTCGCTAGACCAGAAGGAAAAGCAACAAATTGGTAATGCTTGTCAAAAAAGAAAATCTCAAAAAGATATGCATCTATTGTATCTATTGTAAACAAATAATGCATCATTGACCAAAAAAGGCAAAATAGACTATATAAACACCATTCTAAAAGATGGTATATTTATATGACAATTCAGAAAGATTTTCTATCTTCAGAACAATGAATAGTCTTGAATAAAACCTCAAACTTATTTCCTAAAAATGGAACTGGAATAAATACCCCAGAAAACGCCAGGTCTGAGCAGCGCTTAATCCCCAACGGGTGATCAGCCGCGCTTCATCAAAACCCAAAATATATAGGACTGAAACACACTTAAGGAAAGTGTTAGCCTTGCTGGAATATAATAGAGAAAAAAAACATAATTTATGCTTACCTGATAAATTTATTTCTCTTGTAGTGTATCCAGTCCACGGATCATCCATTACTTGTGGGATATTCTCCTTCCCAACAGGAAGTTGCAAGAGGATCACCCACAGCAGAGCTGCTATATAGCTCCTCCCCTCACTGCCATATCCAGTCATTAGACCGAAACAAGCCGAGAAAGGAGAAACCATAGGGTGCAGTGGTGACTGTAGTTTAATTCAAATTTAGACCTGCCTGAAAAGGACAGGGCGGGCCGTGGACTGGATACACTACAAGAGAAATAAATTTATCAGGTAAGCATAAATTATGTTTTTTCTTGTTAAGTGTATCCAGTCCACGGATCATCCATTACTTGTGGGATACCAATACCAAAGCTAAAGTACACGGATGATGGGAGGGACAAGTCAGGAACTTAAACGGAAGGAACCACTGCCTGTAGAACCTTTCTCCCAAAAACAGCCTCCGAAGAAGCAAAAGTATCAAATTTGGAAAATTTGGAAAAAGTATGAAGGGAAGACCAAGTTGCAGCCTTGCAAATCTGTTCAACAGAGGCCTCATTCTTAAAGGCCCAGGTGGAAGCCACAGCTCTAGTAGAATGAGCTGTAATCCTTTCAGGAGGCTGCTGTCCAGCAGTCTCATAGGCTAAACGGATTATACTCCGAAGCCAAAAAGAAAGAGAGGTTGCCGAGGCCTTCTGACCTCTCCTCTGTCCAGAGTAAACAACAAACAGGTTAGATGTTTGGCGAAAATCTTTAGTAGCCTGTAAGTAAAACTTCAAGGCACGGACTACGTCTAGATTATGCAAAAGACGTTCCTTCTTTGAAGAAGGTTTAGGACATAATGATGGAACAACAATCTCTTGATTGATATTCTTGTTAGAAACCACCTTAGGTAAAAACCCAGGTTTTGTACGCAGAACAACTTATCTGAATGAAAGATCAGATAAGGAGAATCACAATGTAAGGCAGATAACTCCAAGACTCTTCGAGCCGAGGAAATAGCCATCAGAAAAAGAACTTTCCATGAAAGAAGTTTGATATCAATGGAATGAAGGGGTTCAAACGGAACTCCTTGAAGAACTTTAAGAACCAAGTTTAAGCTCCATGGAGGAGCAACAGATTTAAACACAGGCTTAATCCTAACTAAAGCCTGACAAAATGCCTGAACGTCTGGAACTTCTGCCAGACGCTTGTGTAAAAGGACAGAGCAGAAATCGGTCCCTTTAAAGAACTAGCTGATAATCCATTGTCCAAACCCTCTTGGAGGAAGGACAATATCCTAGGAATCCTAACCCTACTCTCCATGAGTAATTCTTGGATTCACACCAATGAAGATATTTACGCCATATCTTATGGCAAATTTTCCTGGTGACAGGCTTACATGCCTGTATTAAGGTATCAATTACTGACTCGGAGAAGCCACGCTTTGATAGGATCAAGCGTTCAATCTCCATGCAGTCAGTCTCAGAGAAAGTAGATGTGGATGATTGAAAGGACCTTGTATTAGAAGGTCTTGTCTCAGAGGCAGAGTCCATGGTGGAAAGGATGACATGTCCACTAGATCTGCATACCAGGTCCTGCGTGGCCACACAGGCGCTATCAATATCACCAATGCTCTTTCCTGTTTGATTTTGGCAATCAGACGAGGGAGCAGAGGAAACGGTGGAAACACATAAGCCAGGTTAAAAACCAAGGCACTGCTAGAGCATCTATCAGTGCCGCTTCTGGGTCCCTGGACCTGGATCCGTAACAAGGAAGCTTGGCGTTCTGGCGAGACGTCATGAGATCCAATTCTGGTTTGCCCCAACGGAGAACCAATTGAGCAAACACCTCCGGATGGAGTTCCCATTCCCCGGATGAAAAGTCTGACTTAGAAAATCCGCCTCCCAGTTCTCTACACCTGGGATATGGATCGCTGACAGGTGGCAAGAGTGAGTCTCTGCCCAGCGAATTATCTTGGAGACTTCTGACATCGCTAGGGAACTCCTGGTTCCCCCTTGATGGTTGATGTAAGCCACAGTCGTGATGTTGTCCGACTGAAATCTGATGAACCTCAGTGTTGCTAGCTGAGGCCAAGCCAGAAGAGCATTGAATATTGCTTTTAACTCCAGAATATTTATTGGGAGGAGTTTCTCCTCCTGAGTCCATGAACCCTGAGCCTTCAGGGAATTCCAGACTGCACCCCAACCTAGAAGGCTGGCATCTGTTGTTACAATTGTCCAATCTGGTCTGCAAAAGGTCATACCCTTGGACAGATGGGCCCGAGATAACCACCAGAGAAGAGAATCTCTGGTTTCCTGATCCAGATTTAGTAGAGGGGACAAATCTGTGTAATCCCCATTCCACTGACTGAGCATGCATAATTGCAGCGGTCTGAGATGCAGGCGCGCGAATGGCACTATGTCCATCGCTGCTACCATTAAGCCGATTACTTCCATGCACTGAGCCACAGTGGGGCGCGGAATGGAGTGAAGAACACGGCAAGCATTTAGAAGTTTTGATAACCTGGACTCCGTCAGGTAAATTTTAATTTCTACAGAATCCCTAGGAAGGAAACCCTTGTGAGAGGAGATAGAGAACTCTTTTCTTCGTTCACTTTCCACCCATGCGACCTCAGGAATGCCAAAACTATCTCTGTATGAGATTTGGCAATTTAAAAGCTTGACGCCTGTATCAGGATGTCGTCCAGGTAAGGAGCCACCGCTATGCCTCGCGGTCTTAGGACCGCCAGAAGTGAGCCCAGAACCTTTGTAAAAAATCTTGGGGCTGTAGCCAACCCGAATGGAAGAGCTACAAATTGGTAATGCCTGTCTAGAAAGGCAAACCTCAGGAACTGATGATGATTCTTGTGAATCGGAATGTGAAGGTAGGGATCCTTTAAGTCCACTGTGGTCATGTACTGACCCTCTTGGATCATGGGTAAAATGGTTCGAATAGTTTCCATCTTGAATGACGGAACTCTGAGGAATTTGTTTAGGAACTTTAAATCCAAAATTGGTCTGAAGGTTCCCTCTTTTTTGGGAACCACAAATAGATTTGAATAAAACCCCTGTCCTTGTTCCGTCCGCGGAACTGGATGGATCACTCCCATTACAAGGAGATCTTGTACGCAGCTTAGGAATGCCTCTTTCTTTATCTGGTTTGCAGATAATCTTGAAAGGTGAAATCTCCCTTGTGGAGGAGAAGCTTTGAAGTCCAGAAGATATCCCTGAGATATTATCTCCAACGCCCAGGGATCCTGAACATCTCTTGCCCACGCCTGGGCGAAGAGAGAGAGTCTGCCCCCTACTAGATCCGTTGTCGGATAGGGGGCCGCTCCTTCATGCTGTCTTAGAGGCAGCAGCAGGCTTTCTGGCCTGCTTGCCCTTGTTCCAGGACTGGTTAGGTTTCCAGGCCTGCTTGGATTGAGCAAAAGTTCCCTCTTGTTTTGAAGCAGAGGAAGTTGATGCTGCACCTGCCTTGAAATTTCGAAAGGCACGAAAATTAGACTGTTTGGCCTTTGATTTGGCCCTGTCCTGAGGAAGGGTATGACCCTTACCTCCAGTAATGTCAGCAATAATTTCTTTCAAACCAGGCCCGAATAAGGTCTGCCCCTTGAAAGGAATGTTGAGTAATTTAGACTTTGAAGTCACATCAGCTGACCAGGATTTAAGCCATAGCGCCCTACGCGCCTGGATGGCGAATCCGGAATTCTTAGCCGTTAGTTTAGTCAAATGAACAATGGCATCAGAAACAAATGAGTTAGCTAGCTTAAGAGTTCTAAGCTTGTCAACAATTTCAGTCAATGGAGCTGTATGGATGGCCTCTTCCAGGGCCTCAAACCAGAATGCCGCAGCAGCAGTGACAGGCGCAATGAATGCAAGGGGCTGTAAAATAAAACCTTGTTGAATAAACATTTTCTTAAGGTAACCCTCTAATTTTTTATCCATTGGATCTGAAAAAGCACAACTGTCCTCAACCGGGATAGTGGTACGCTTTGCTAAAGTAGAAACTGCTCCCTCCACCTTAGGGAATGTCTGCCATAAGTCCCGTGTAGTGGCATCTATTGGAAACATTTTTCTAAATATAGGAGGTGGGGAAAAGGGCACACCGGGCTTATCCCACTCCTTACTAATAATTTATGTAAGCCTTTTAGGTATTGGAAAAACATCAGTACTCACCGGCACTGCATAGTATTTATCCAGCCTACACAATTTCTCTGGCACTGCAATTGTGTCACAGTCATTCAGAGCAGCTAATACCTCCCCAAGCAATACATGGAGGTTCTCAAGCTTAAATTTAATATTAGAAATCTCTGAATCAGGTCTCCCCGATTCAGAGACGTCACCCACAGACTGAAGCTCTCCGTCCTCAGGTTCTGCATATTGTGACGCAGTATCAGACATGGCTCTTACAGCATCTACGCGCTCTGTATCTCGTCTAACCCCAGAGCTATCCCGCTTGCCTCTCAATTCAGGCAATCTGGATAATACCTCTGACAGGGTATTATTCATGATTGCAGCCATGTCCTGCAAAGTAATCGCTATGGGCGTCCCTGACGTACTTGGCGCCATATTAGCGTGCGTCCCTTGAGCGGGAGGCGAAGGGTCCGACACGTGGGGAGAGTTAGTCGGCATAACTTCCCCCTCGACAGACCCCTCTGGTGACAATTCTGTTATAGATAAAGACTGATCTTTACTGTTTAAGGTGAAATCAATACATTTAGTACACATTCTCCTATGGGGCTCCACCATGGCTTTTAAACATAATGAACAAGTATCCTCTGTTTCAGACATGTTTGTACAGACTAGCAATGAGACTAGCAAGCTTGGAAAACACTTAAAAACAAGTTAACAAGCAATATAAAAAAAAAAACGTTACTGTGCCTTTAAGAGAAACAAATTGACAAAATTTGAAATAACAGTGAAAAAAGGCAGTTAACGTCCAATCAAAAACATGTTACTTGGGTAAGAATTTAGAATTTCGTAATTTAGGATTTCGTAACTTAGTTAGAACAACAAAACTAATATGAGCTTAAAGTTTTAGTCTTAGAACTCAATCTTGAAGCCCAGAGTAACAGTTAAGAATTGAATACAATTATGAACCAAATAATGGATTATCTTGGAAAAAAAGAAATACAGATTTTTTAGAAATCACTAAATTCTTCTAGCTAAAACAGCTAAAGACATAGAAAAAACCTCATTTGCAAAAATATTCAATAAAATGAAGACACAAATGAAATTATTAGCATGTTAAAGGACCAGTCAACACACTGGACTTGCATAATCAACAAATGTAAGACAACAAGACAATGCAACAGCACCTAGTCTGAACTTCAAATGAGCAGAAGATTTTGTCCCTTTAACAATGCTAAATAAATCATAATCCGATACTTGATCTTAAAGTATCCCAACAGAAAAAACATAATTTATGTAAGAACTTACCTGATAAATTCATTTCTTTCATATTGGCAAGAGTCAATGAGCTAGTGACATATGGGATATACAATCCTACCAGGAGGGGCAGTTTCCCAAACCTCAAAATGCCTATAAATACACCCCTCACCACACCCACAATTCAGTTTAACGAATAGCCAAGCAGTGGGGTGATAAAGAAAGGAGTAGAAAGCATCAACAAAGGAAATTTGGAAATAATTGTGCTTTATAAAAAAAAAAATCATAACCACCATAAAGGGTGGGCCTCATGGACTCTTGCCAATATGAAAGAAATTAATTTATCAGGTAAGTTCTTACATAAATTATGTTTTCTTTCATGTAATTGGCAAGAGTCCATGAGCTAGTGACATATGGGATATCAATACCCAAGATGTGGAGTCTTCCACTCAAGAGTCACTAGAGAGGAATAAAACAAAAACAGCCATATTTCGCTGAGAAAATAATCCACAACACAAAAATAAGTTTATTTACACTTTTGAAAGAAAAAAACTTAAATCAAAAGCAGAAGAATCAAACTGAAACAGCTGCCTGAAGAACGTTTCTACCAAAAACTGCTTCTGAAGAAGCAAATACATCAAAATGGTAGAATTTAGTAAATGTATGCAAAGAGGACCAAGTCGCTGCTTTGCAAATCTGATCAACTGAAGCTTCATTCTTAAAAGCCCATGAAGTGGAGACTGATCTAGTAGAATGAGCTGTAATTCTCTGAGGCGGGGTTTGACCCGATTCCAAATAAGCTTGATGAATCAAAAGTTTCAACAAAGAAGCCAAGGAAATAGCAGAAGCTTTCTAACCTTTCCTAGGACCAGAAAATAAAACAAATAAACTGTAAGTCTTCCTGAAATTTTTAGTAGCTTCCACATAATATTTCAAAGCTCTTACCACAACCAAAGAATGTAAGGATCTCTCCAAAGAATTCTTAGGATTAGGACACAAGGAAGGAACAACAATTTCTCTATTAATGTTGTTAGAATTCACAACCTTAGGTAAAAATTGAAAAGAAGTCCGCAAAACTGCCTTATCCTGATGAAAAATCAGAAAAGGAGACTCACAAGAAAGAGCAGATAGCTCAGAAACTCTTCTAGCTGAAGAAATAGCCAAAAGGAACAACACTTTCCAGGAAAGTAGTTTAATGTCCAAAGAATGCATAGGCTCAAATGGAGGAGCCTGTAAAGCCTTCAGAACCAAATTAAGACTCCAAGGAGGAGAAATTGATTTAATGACAGGCTTAATACGAACTAAATGGTGTGTTGGGTTAATAAACTATGCGCTGTGGGGGTAAAAGCTAGGGAGTCTCGAAGAAGTAATCTCACAAACTTCAAAGTGGGGGTAAAATCTGGATTGGATGAGACTCTTAAGCGCTTGTGCTTAATTACCCAATAAGGAAAGATAGTCTTACTATGTAGTTGGATTCAATGAGATCTATTTATTTTTAGAATTATAAATACATACAATAAAATTTAAAACAATAGAAATTGATTCTTAAAACAAATCTAACTGGTTGGCCAACCATACAGGGTGAATAAAATGATATAATATGTTTTCCAATCCCTGTTACTTAGTGTATTATACAAACATATCTGTATATTTGAATTTTTGAATTTTGGTTTAATTGCAGATATTTTTTATGGATTTGATATAGTGGACTTGTGAAGAAGTATGGTATCCACAAAGAATATTCGCAATATTCATTCTTAATTACCATATTCGTTTGTTTAAAGCTGAACATACATAATTAAAATAGCGTCAATGGTATCAATAATATAATTAAAATAGCGTCAATGGTATCAACATTAGTAACAAATAATAAAAGTGAAACAAAAATAAAGTGATACAGTAAAAATCGTATAAGTTATGAAAGATAAAGTCTTTCTGCCGTGATCGTTAAGAGTAATTGTTAATTGCTTTTTGTTAAAAGCGCTGTTGTTAAGTCCTCCGTGGGGATAGTATGTGCGGGCGTGCTGCAACACGTTTTTGTCTAATTGCTATATATATATTGCGATTATAAGTCACTGTTAAGTAGTTTTGGTTATCTGTCCTTCACATTAACTTCCTTAGTTGGTGTAGGTATAATAAATCTTACCCTTTGTTTCTTTTGGGATACTTTGTTTCTGGTCTAGTTTCTTTTTGTACCCAATTCAATCTTTACTGTGATGAATGTGAATCGGAAGCCGGGATAGCCGCTGCCGGTGTTGTAGTGGTTTCAGTATGTCGAGTTGGTTTGTCTCTGCGATTACACACACTTGAAGAAGTAGATGCTGTGGTATTGTGGTAGTGTGCTTTAACCGTTAATCCTTTTGTCAGATGGCAATTAAACCAAAATTCAAAAATTCAAATATACAGATATGTTTGTATAATACACTAAGTAACAGGGATTGGAAAACATATTATATCATTTTATTCACACTGTATGGTTGGCCAACCAGTTAGATTTGTTTTAAGAATCAATTTCTATTGTATGTATTTATAATTCTAAAAATAAATAGATCTCATTGAATCCAACTACATAGTAAGACTATCTTTCCTTATTGGGTAATTAAGCACAAGCGCTTAAGAGTCTCATCCAATCCAGTTAATACGAACTAAAGCCTGTACAAAACAGTGAATATCAGGAAGAATAGCAATCTTTCTGTGAAATAAAACAGAAAGAGCAGAGATTTGTCCTTTCAAGGAACTTGCAGACAAACCCTTATCCAAACCATCCTGAAGGAACTGTAAAATTCTAGGAATTCTAAAAGAATGCCAGGAGAATTCATGAGAAGAACACCACGAAATGTAAGTCTTCCAAACTCTATAATAAATCGTTCTAGAAACAGATTTACGAGCTTGTAACATAGTATTAATCACTGAGTCAGAGAAACCTCTATGACTTAGAACTAAGCGTTCAATTTCCACACCTTCAAATTTAATGATTTGAGATCCTGATGGAAAAACGGACCTTGAGATAGTAGGTCTGGCTGTAACGGAAGTGGCCAAGGCGGGCAACTGGACATCCTAACCAGATCCGCATACCAAAACCTGTGTGGCCATGCTGGAGCCACCAGCAACACAAAAGACTGTTCCATGATGATTTTGGAGATCACTCTTAGGAGAACTAGAGGCGGAAAGATGTAAGCAGGTTGATAACACCAAGGAAGTGTCAGCGCATCCACTGCTTCCGCCTGAACATCCCTGGACCGGTATCTGGGAAGTTTCTTGTTTAGATGAGAGGCCATGAGATCTATCTCTGGAAGACCCCACCTCTGAACAATCTGAGAAAACACATCTGGATGGAGAGACCACTCACCTGGATGTAAAGTCTGGCGGCTGAGATAATCCGCCTCCCAATTGTCTATGCCTGGGATATGCACCGCAGATATTAGACAGGAGCTGGATTCCGCCCAGGCAAGTATCCGAGATACTTCTTTCTTTGTAAAGACTGAGCTAGTACCAAGATATCGTCCAAATAAGGAAACCCCGCAATACCCTGTTCTCGGATTACAGATAGTAGGGCACCCAGAACCTTTGAAAAGATTCTTGGAGCTGTTGCTAGGCCAAATGGAAGAGCAACAAATTGGTAGTGCTTGTCTAGAAAAGAGAATCTCAGAAACTGATAGTGTTCTGGATGAATCGGAATATGAAGGTATGCATCCTGCAAGTCTATTGTGGACATATAATGTCCTTGCTGAACAAAAGGCAGAATAGTCCTTATAGTCACAATCTTGAAAGTTGGTACTCTTGCATAACGATTCAAAATTTTCAGATCCAGAACTGGTCTGAACAAATTTTCTTTCTTTGGTACAATGAATAGGTTTGAATAAAACCCCCAAACCTTGTTCCTGAAGAGGAACTGGCATGAATACCCCTGAAGACTCCAGGTCTGAAACACACTTCAGAAAAGCCTGAGCTTTTACTGGATTTACAGGGATGCGTGAGAGAAAAAATCTTCTCACAGGAGGTCTTACTTTGAATCCTATTCGATACCCTTAAGAGACAATGCTCTGAATCCAATGATTTTGGACAGATTTTATCCAACAATCCTTGAAAAACCTTAATCTGCCCCCTACCAGCTGAGCTGGAATGAGGGCCGCACCTTCATGCGGACTTAGGGGCAGACTTTGGTTTCCTAAATGGCTTGGATTTATTCCAATTTGAGGAAGGCTTCCAACTGGAAGCAGATTCCTTGGGAGGAGGATTGAGTTTTTGTTCCTTATTCTGATGAAAGGAACGAAAACGGTGAGAAGCCTTAGATTTACCCTTAGGTTTTTTATCCTGAGGCAGAAAAACTCCTTTTCCTCCAGTGATAGTTGAAATAGAATCCAACTGAGAACCAAATAAATTATTACCTTAGAAAGAAAGAGATAGTAATCTAGATGTCATATCAGAATTCCAAGATTTAAGCCATAAAGCTCTTCTAGCTAATACAGCTAAAGACATGGATCTAACATCAATTTTGATTATATCAAAAATTGCATCACAAATAAAATGATTAGCATGTTGCAGTAAGCGAACAATGCTAGATATCTCAAAATCCAATTCATGTTGCGCTAAAGTTTCCAACCAGAAAGTTGATGCAGCCGCAACATCACCCAAAGAAATAGCAGGTCTGAGAAGATGACCTGAATATAAATAGGCCTTCCTTAGATAAGATTCAAGTTTCCCATCTAAAGGATCCTTAAAGGAAGTGCTATCTTCCATAGGAATAGTGGTACGTTTAGCAAGAGTAGAAATAGCCCCATCAACTTTGGGGACCTTTTCCCAAAACTCTATAGATTTTGCTGGTAAAGGATACAATCTCTTAAACCTTGAAAAAGGAGTAAAGGAAGTACCTGGCTTATTCCATTCCCTAGAAATCATATCAGAAATTGCCTCAGGAATGGGAAAAACACCTGGAGAAACCACAGGAGTTTTAAAAACAGCATTTAAACGTTTATTAGACTGAACGTCAATAGGACTGGTTACCTCAATATCCAAAGTAATTAACACTTCTTTTGATAAAGAACGCATGTACTCTATTTTAAATAAATAAGTAGATTTGTCAGTGTCAATATCTGAGGAAGGATCTTCTGTTTCAAATAGATCCTCATCAGAAGAGGATGAATTATGTTGTTGGTCATTTGAAATTTCATCAGCTAAATGAGAAGTTTTAAAAGACCTTTTACGTTTATTAGAAGGTGGAAATGCAGACAAAGCCTTCATAAGATTCAGAAACAAATTCTTTAAAATTTACAGGTATATCATGCACATTAGAAATTGAAGGAACTGCAACTGGCAATGTACTATTACTGAAAGAAACACTATCTGCATGTAAAAGTTTATCATGACAACTATTACAAATGACATTCGGTGGAATAATATCTACAATTTTACAACAAATGCACTTAGCTTTTGTAGAACCCATGTCAGGCAGCAATGTTCCAGCAGAAACTTCAGAGGCAGGATCAGATTGGGACATCTTGCTCAATGTAAGAGAAAAAACAACATATAAAGCAAAATTATCTATTTCCTTAAATGACAGTTTCAGGAATGGGAAAAAATGCAAAAGCATAGGCCTCTTGATAGAAAAGAAAGCAGGAGGCAAACAACAATGGGGTATTGAAATAATGAAGAAAAATTGGCGCCAAGTATGACGCACAACGTAACGTAACATTTTTTGGCGCCAAAAATTACCGGAAATTACGCTGCCGTGTGAAAGGTCTCAACGTCACGTATGACGCCGGAAATGACGAAGTTGCATCAAAAACGTAATTTCCCGCGCCAAAAATGACGTAATAAAGTCTAACATTTGATGCACCCGCGGGCCTAATACCCGCAAATGCAAAAAGTAGTCAAATTGAAAAAGACTAAACACCAGGTAAGAAATAAATTTCTTAAAGTGACAGTCTGCAGAAGGAAATACATGAACCTGACTCATGGCAAATAAGTACAATACATATATTTAGAACTTTATATAATTTGCATAAAGTGCCAAACCATAGCTGAGAGTGTCTTGAGTAAATGAAAAACAGAATTTATGCTTACCTGATAAATTACTTTCTCCAACGGTGTGTCCGGTCCACGGCGTCATCCATAACTTGTGGGAATATTCTCCTCCACAACAGGAAATGGCAAAGAGCACAGCAAAAGCTGTCCATATAGTCCCTCCCAGGCTCCGCCCCCCCACTCATTCGACCGACGGATAGGAGAAAAAAAAGGAGAAACTATAGGGTGCCGTGGTGACTGTAGTGTATAAAGAAAGAAATTTTTCAAACCTGATTAAAAAACCAGGGCGGGCCGTGGACCGGACACACCGTTGGAGAAAGTAATTTATCAGGTAAGCATAAATTCTGTTTTCTCCAACATTGGTGTGTCCGGTCCACGGCGTCATCCATAACTTGTGGGAACCAATACCAAAGCTTTAGGACACGGATGAAGGGAGGGAGCAAATCAGGTTACCTAAACAGAAGGCACCACGGCTTGCAAAACCTTTCTCCCAAAAACAGCCTCCGAAGAAGCAAAAGTTTCAAATTTGTAGAATTTGGCAAACGTGTGCAGAGAAGACCAAGTCGCTGCCTTACATATGTGATCAACAGAAGCCTCGTTCTTGAAGGCCCATGTGGAAGCCACAGCCCTAGTAGAGTGAGCTGCGATTCGTTCAGGAGGCTGCCGTCCGGCAGTCTCGTAAGCCACATACTCTTCACCATCTCCGTGGAGATGCTACTTGTTAGAGCGGCAAAGAGAATGACTGGGGGGGGCGGAGCCCGGGAGGGACTATATGGACAGCTTTTGCTGTGCTCTTTGCCATTTCCTGTTGGGGAGGAGAATATTCCCACAAGTTATGGATGACGCCGTGGACCGGACACACCAATGTTGGAGAAACATACTTACCAAAAGACACCCATCCACATATAGCAGATAGCCAAACCAGTACTAAAACAGTTCTTAGTAGAGGTAATGGTAAATTTGAGAGTATATCGTCGATCTGAAAAGGTAGGTAGGAGATGAATCTCTACGACTGATAACAGATAACCCATGAAAAAGACCCCCGTTGGAGAAATCATCGAATTCAATAGGTGATACTCCCTTCACGTCCCTCTGACATTCGCTGTACTCTGAGAGGAATCGGGCTTCAACAATGCTGAGAAACGCATATCAACGTAGAAATCTTAGCACAAACTTACTTCACCACCTCCATAGGAGGCAAAGTTTGTAAAACTGAATTGTGGGTGTGGTGAGGGGTGTATTTATAGGCATTTTGAGGTTTGGGAAACTTTGCCCCTCCTGGTAGGATTGTATATCCCATATGTCACTAGCTCATGGACTCTTGCCAATTACATGAAAGAAATGAAGCAATTGCAACATCATCCAAATAAATCACAAGTCCAAGAAAAGTACCTGAAAATAAATAATTTTCCTTAAATAAGATACAACCATCTAAAAGGAAAATAAATACTATTTTGCTATAGAAACAATAGCATATTTAGCAGGAGTAGAGATAGCCCCAATAAATTGGGGAACCCTCAAAACTGAAATTAACTGCCGGCAAAGAATATAAATAAAAAACCCTTGAAGAAGGAATAAAAGAAAATTCTCAGCCTATTCCATTCCCTAGTATCAGGAACAGGAAAAAAAAAAAAAACTCTGAAAACACACAAGATTAAATAAGCAGAAATAAAATGCTAGCTAGTCTTGAAAAAGAACTAGTTACCTCAATATCTAAAATAATCAACACCTCTTCAACAAAGAACAAATGTACTCTAATAAAAATAAAAAAGTAGATTTGTTAGTGTCAATATCTGATGAATAAAATTCTGAATGAGAAAAAACACCATCAGAGAAGTATAATTCAGTATGTTGTTGGTCATTTGAAACTTCATCAACTAAAAAAGAAGTTTGAAAAAGACCTAAAAATTTTATTAGAAGGCGCAATGTCAGATAAAGCCTTAAAGGGACACTCAGGTTAAATTACATTTTCATGATTCAGATACAGCATCTAATTTTAAACAACTTTCCAATTTACTTCCATTAAAAAAAAATATGCACAGTCTTTTATATTTACAACTTTTGAGTCACCAGATCCTACTGAGCATGTGCAAGAATTCACAGACTATACGTATATGCATTTGTGATTGGCTGATTGCTATCACATGGTACAAGGGGAGTGGAAATATACATAACTTTGAAATTTGTTATAAAAAAATCTACTACTCATTTGAAGTTCAGACTAAGTGCTATTGCATTGTCTTGTTATCTTTCATTTGTTGATTATGCAAATCGAATGTGTTGACTGGTCCTTTAACATAGAATCAGAAAAATATTCTTATAAATTTCTAAGTATATCTTGTACATAAGATTTAAAAAGAATAGCAATATATGAAGCATAAATACTAATAGATTCTGCATGTAAAAGTTTATCATGATAACTTATTACAAACCATAGCTAAAGATAAACATTCATAACATTAAAATAAATGAACTTAGCTTTGGTAGGACTGATATCAGTCAACAGGAATCCGTTAGCATGTTCTGATTCAGGAAGAGTAAACGAAATATCTTGCAATATGTAATAGAAAAAAAACAACATATAAGCAAAATTACCAAATTCCTTAAATGACAGTTTCAGGAATGGGAAAAAAATGCAAAATAAATAAGCCTCTAGCAAACAGAAGCAGCAAAAAATATGAGACTTAAATAATGTGACCCACATTATTGGGGCCAAATACAACGCCCATATCTTTTGGCGCCAAATATGACGTCACATCTTCTGACGCCGAAACAGACGCCCACATATTTTGGCACAAAAAAAGTCTGAATACACATGCGTCAAAAAAATGACGTAACTACGAACAACTTCCGGCGCCGGAAATGACCAAATTTTGCGCCAAA
Source organism: Bombina bombina (assembly GCF_027579735.1). Taxonomy (NCBI): domain Eukaryota; kingdom Metazoa; phylum Chordata; class Amphibia; order Anura; family Bombinatoridae; genus Bombina; species Bombina bombina. The sequence goes on from NW_026512666.1 coordinate 24,344, forward strand.
AATGACGCAATAAAATTAAGCATTTTCTGCCCTTGCGAGCCTAACAGCCCGCAGGGAAAAATCGTCAATTGAAAATTTTTCAAGGTAAGAAAAAAAATATATTCATATGCATTATCCCAAATAATGAAACTGACAGTTTGAATGAAGGAATACTGATTATCCTGAATCATGGCAAATATAAGTTTAAACACATATTTAGAACTTTACATATAAAGTGCCCAACCATAGCTTAGAGTGTCACAAAAAAATAAGACTTACTTACCCCAGGACACTCATCTACATATAGTAGATAGCCAAACCAGTACTGAAACGAGAATCAGTAGAGGTAATGGTATATAAGAGTATATCGTCGATCTGAAAAGGGAGGTAGGAGAAGAAATCTCTACGACCGATAACAGAGAACCTATGAAATAGATCCCCTAGAGGAAGACCATGGTATTCAAATAGGCAATACTCTCTTCACATCCCTCTGACATTCACTGCACTCTGAGAGGAAAACCGGGCTTCAGCCTGCTGCGAAGCGCATATCAACGTAGAATCTAGCACAAACTTAATTCACCACCTCCATGGGAGGCAAAGTTTGTAAAACTGAATTGTGGGTGTGGTGAGGGGTGTATTTATAGGCATTTTGAGGTTTGGGAAACTTTGCCCCTCCTGGTAGGAATGTATATCCCATACGTCACTAGCTCATGGACTCTTGCTAATTACATGAAAGAAAACATCAGTACACACCGGAACTGCATAGTATTTATCCAGTCTACACAATTTCTCTGGCACTGCAATTGTATCACAGTCATTCAGAGCAGCTAAAACCTCACTGAGCAATACGCGGAGGTGTTCAAGCTTAAATTTAAATGTAGAAATATCAGAATCAGGTTGCATCATCTTCCATGAGTCAGAAACATCACCCACAGACTGAAGCTCTCCTTCAGCTTCTGCATATTGTGAGGCAGTATCAGACATGGTTCTTAAAGCGTCAGTATGCTCTGTATTTCGTCTAACCCCAGAGCTATCTCGCTTTCCTCTAAATTCAGGTAGTCTGGCTAATAACGCTGACAGTGTATTATCCATGACTGCCGCCATGTCTTGTAAAGTAAACGCTATGGGCGCCCTAGATGTACTTGGCGCCATTTGAGCGTGAGTCCCTTGAGCGGGAGTCAAAGGATCTGACACGTGGAGAGAGTCGGCATAACTTCCCCCTCGTCAGATTCCTCTGGTGATAATTTTTTTAAAGACAGAATATGATTTTTATTGCTTAAAGTGAAATCAGTACATTTGGTACACATTCTAAGAGGGGGTTCCACCATGGCTTTTAAACATAATGAACAAGGAGTTTCCTCTATGTCAGACATGTTTGTACAGACTAGCAATGAGACTAGCAAGTTTGGAAAACACTTTAAATCAAGTTAACAAGCAAATATAAAAAACGGTACTGTGCCTTTAAGAGAAACAAATTTTGTCAGAATTTGAAAAACAGTGAAAAAAGGCAGTAAATCAAACGAAATTTTTACAGTGTATGTAATAAGCTAACAGAGCATTGCACCCACTTGCAAATGGATTATTAACCCCTTAGTTAAAAAAACGGATAAAAAAAAACAGAATTTATGTTTACCTGATAAATTACTTTCTCCAACGGTGTGTCCGGTCCACGGCGTCATCCTTACTTGTGGGATATTCTCTTCCCCAACAGGAAATGGCAAAGAGCCCAGCAAAGCTGGTCACATGATCCCTCCTAGGCTCCGCCTTCCCCAGTCATTCGACCGACGTAAAGGAGGAATATTTGCATAGGAGAAATCATATGATACCGTGGTGACTGTAGTTAAAGAAAATAAATCATCAGACCTGATTAAAAAACCAGGGCGGGCCGTGGACCGGACACACCGTTGGAGAAAGTAATTTATCAGGTAAACATAAATTCTGTTTTCTCCAACATAGGTGTGTCCGGTCCACGGCGTCATCCTTACTTGTGGGAACCAATACCAAAGCTTTAGGACACGGATGATGGGAGGGAGCAAATCAGGTCACCTAGATGGAAGGCACCACGGTTTGCAAAACCTTTCTCCCAAAAATAGCCTCAGAAGAAGCAAAAGTATCAAATTTGTAAAAGTTGGTAAAAGTGTGCAGTGAAGACCAAGTCGCTGCCTTACATATCTGATCAACAGAAGCCTCGTTCTTAAAGGCCCATGTGGAAGCCACGGCTCTAGTGGAATGAGCTGTGATTCTTTCAGGAGGCTGCCGTCCGGCAGTCTCATAAGCCAATCTGATGATGCTTTTAAGCCAAAAAGATAGAGAGGTAGAAGTTGCTTTTTGACCTCTCCTTTTACCAGAATAAACAACAAACAAGGAAGATGTTTGTCTGAAATCCTTTGTAGCATCTAAATAGAATTTTAGAGCACGGACAACGTCCAAATTGTGTAACAAACGTTCCTTCTATGAAACTGGATTCGGACACAAAGAAGGTACAACTATCTCCTGGTTAATATTTTTGTTGGAAACAACCTTCTGAAGAAAACCAGGCTCAGTACGTAAAACCACCTTATCTGCATGGACCAGATAGGGCGGAGAACACTGCAGAGCAGATAACTCAGAAACTCTTCTAGCGGAAGAAATTGCAACCTAAAACAAAACTTTCCAAGAAGATAACTTAATATCTACGGAATGTAAGGGTTCAAACGGAACCCCTTGAAGAACTGAAAGAACTAGATTAAGACTCCAGGGAAGAGTCAAAGGTCTGTAAACAGGCTTGCTTCTAACCAGAGCCTTAACAAACGCTTAAACGTCTGGCACAGCTGCCAGCCTTTTGTGAAGTAAAACAGATAAAGCAGAGATCTGTCCCTTCAGAGAACTCACAGAAAATCCTTTCTCCAAACCTTCTTGTAGAAAGGAAAGAATCTTAGGAATTTTTATCTTGTTCCATGGGAATCCTTTAGATTCACACCAACAGATATATTTTTTCCATATATTATGGTAAATTTTTCTAGTTACAGGCTTTCTAGCCTGAATAAGAGTATCTATTACAGAATCTGAAAACCCACGCTTTGATAAAATCAAGCGTTCAAACTCCAAGCAGTCAGTTGGAGGAAAACCAGATTCGGATGTTCGAATGGACCCTGAATAAGAAGGTCCTGTCTCAAAGGTAGCATCCATGGTGGAGCCGATGACACATTCACCAGGTCTGCATACCAAGTCCTGCGTGGCCACACAGGAACTATCAAGGTCACCGAAGCCCTCTCCAGATTGATCCTGGCTACCAGCCTGGGAATGAGAGGAAACGGTGGGAATACATAAGCTAGGTTGAAGGTCCAAGGTGCTACTATTGTATCCAATAGAGTCGCCTTGGGATCCCTGGATTTGGACCCGTAACAAGGGACCATGAAGTTCTGACGAGAGGCCATCAGAACCATGTCTGGAATGCCCCATAATTGAGTTATTTGGGCAAAGATTTCCAGATGGAGTTCCCACTCCCCCGGATGCTCCTCCATCGCCAGGGAACTCCTTGTTACCCCCTGATGGTTGATATATGTAACAGTCGTCATGATGTCTGATTGAAACCTTATGAATTTGGCCTTTGCTAGTCGAGGCCAAGCCTTGAGAGCATTGAATATCGCTCTCAGTTCCATTATGTTTATCGGGAGAAGAGAGTCTTCCCGAAACCATAGACCCTGAGTTTTCAGGGGTTCCCAGACCGCGCCCCAGCCCACCAGACTGGCGTCGGTCGTGACAATGACCTACTCTGGTCTGCGGAAGCTCATTCCCTGTGACAGGTTGTCCAGGGTCAGCCACCAACGGAGTGAATCTCTGGTTATTTGATCTACTTGTATCGTCGGAGACAAGTCTGTATAATCCCCATTCCACTGTCTGCGCATGCACAGGTGCAATGGTCTTAGGTGAATTCGTGCAAAAGGAACTATGTCCATTGCCGCAACCATCAAACCTATTACTTCCATGGACTGCGCTATGGAAGGAAGAAGAACAGAATGAAGTACCTGACAAGAGCTTAGAAGTTTTGATTTTCTGGCCTCTGTCAGAAAAACCTTCATTTCTAAGGAAACTATTATTGTTCCCAAGAAGGAAACTCTTGTTGACGGGGACAGAGAACTTTTTTCTATGTTCACTTTCCACCTGTGAGATCTGAGAAAGGCTAGGACAATGTCCGTATGAGCCCTTGCTTTTGACAGAGACGACACTTGAATCAGGAGGTCGTCCAAGTAAGGTACTACTGCAATGCCCCTTGGTCTTAGCACCGCTAGAAGGGACCCTAGCACCCTTGTGAAAATCCTTGGAGCAGTGGCTAATCCGAATGGAAGTGCCACAGGTAATGCTTGTCCAGAAAGGCGAACCTTAGGAACCGAAAATGTTCCTTGTGGATAGGAATACGTAGGTACGCATCCTTTAAGTCCACCGTGGTCATGAATTGACCTTCCTGGATGGTAGGAAGGATCGTTCGAATGGTTTCCATTTTGAATGATGAAACCCTTAGAAACTTGTTTAGAATCTTGAGATCTAAAATAGGTCTGAATGTTCCCTCTTTTTTGGGAATTATGAACAGGTTGGAGTAAAAACCCATCCCTTGTTCTCCTAATGGAACAGGATGAATCACTCCCATGCTTAACAGGTCTTCTACACAGTGTAAGAATGCCTGTTCGAAGATAATTGAGACCCGTGGAACCTTCCCCTTGGGGGTAGTTCCCTGAATTCCAGGAGATAACCTTGAAAAACTATTTCTAGCGCCCAAGGATCCTGAACATCTCTTGCCCCAGCCTGAGCAAAGAGAGAAAGTCTGCCCCCCACCAGATCCTTCCCAGATCGGGGGCCAACACTTCATGCTGTTTTGGTAGCAGTGGCAGGTGACTTGGCCTGCTTACCCTTGTTCCAGCCTTGCATCGGCCTCCAGGCTGGCTTGGTTTGAGAAGTATTACCCTCTTGCTTAGAGGGTGTAGAATTTGAGGCTGGTCCGTTTCTGCGAAAGGGACGAAAATTTGGCTTCTTTTTAGCCTTAAAGACCTATCCAGAGGAAGGGCGTGGCCCTTTCCCCCAGTGATGTCTGAAATAATCTCTTTCAAGTCAGGGCCAAACAGTGTTTTACCCTTGAAAGGGATGTTGAGCAAAAGCGCTCTGCGCGCCACGATAGCAAACCCTGAATTATTCGCCGCTAATCTAGCTAATTGCAAAGCGGCATCTAAAAAAATAAAAAAGAGTTAGCCAATTTAAGAGCTTGAACTCTGTCCAAAACCTCCTCGTACGAAGATTCTTTAATGAGCGACTTTTCTAGTTCTTCGAACCAGAAACACGCAGCTGTAGTGACAGGAACAATGCATGAAATTGGTTGTAGAAGGTAACCTTGCTGAACAAACATCTTTTTAAGCAAACCCTCTAACCTTTAATCCATAGGATCTTGAAAGCACAACTATCTTCTATAGGAATAGAAGTGCGTTTGTTTAGAGTAGAAACCGCCCCCTCGACCTTGGGGACTGTATGCTATAAATCCTTTCTGGGGTCGACTATAGGAACTAATTTCTTAAATATAGGGGGAGGACAAAAGGTATGCCGGGCCTTTCCCACTCCTTATTTACTATGTCCGCCACCCGCTTGGGTATAGGAAAAACATCGGGGGGCACCGGAACCTCTAGGAACTTGTCCATCTTACCTAATTTCTCTGGAATGACCAAATTGTCACAATCATCCAGAGTAGATAATATGAAATTTAAATTTAAAAGTTACAATATCAGGTTCTGCTTGTTGAGAAATTTTCCCTAAATCTGAAATTTCTCCCTCAGACAAAACCTCCCTCCTGGCCCCTTCAGATAGGTGTGAGGGTATGTCAGAACAGATATCATCAGCGTCCTCTTGCTCTTCAGTGTTTAAAACAGAGCAATCACGCTTTCTCTGATAAGTAGGCATTTTGGAAAAAATGCATGCAATAGAATTATCCATTACAGCCATTAATTGTTGTATGGTAATAAGTATTGGCGCACTAGATGTACTAGGGGCCTCTTGTGTGGGCAAAACTGGTGTAGACACAGAAGGGGATGATGCAGTACCATGCTTACTCCCCTCATTAGAGGAATCATCTTGGGCAATATCATATCTATGGCATTATTATCCCTACTTTGTTTGGACATTATGACACAAATATATCACATATATTTAAATGGGGAGACACATTGGCTTTCATACATATAGAACATCGTTATCTGATGGTTCAGACATGTTAAACAGGCTTAAACTTGTCAACAAAGCACAAAAAACGTTTTACAATAAAACCGTTACTGTCCCTTTAAATTTCAAACTGAACACACTTTATTACTGAATATGTGAAAAAGTATGAAGGAATTGTTCAAATTTCACCAAAATTTCACCACAGTAACTTAAAGCCTTAAAAGTATTGCACACCAAATTTGAAAGCTTTAACCCTTAAAATAACGGAACCGGAGCCGTTTTTACATTTAACCCCTATACAGTCCCTGGTATCTGCTTTGCTGAGACCCAACCAAGCCCAGAGGGGAATACGATACCAAATGATGCCTTCTATAAGCTTTTTCAGTGGTTCTTAGCTCCTCACACATGCATCTGCATGCCATGCTTTCCAAAAACAACTGCGCATTAGAGGCGCGAAAATGAGGCTCTGTCTATGACTAGAAAAGGCCCCCAGTGAAAAAGGTGTCCAATACAGTGCCTGCCGTTTTTATTAAAACAATCCCCAAGATTTAACAACTATTAAAAGTAATAATCTGCCAAATATACTTAGTAAAGTAATCGTTTTAGCCCAGAAAAATGTCTACCAGTTTTTTAAGCCCTAATGAAGCCCTTTATTCTTTTACTTAAACTAAGAAAATGGCTTACCGGTTCCCATAGGGAAAATGACAGCTTCCAGCATTACCGAGTCTTGTTAGAAATGTGTCATACCTCAAGCAGCAAAAGTCTGCTCACTGTTTCCCCCAACTGAAGTTAATTCCTCTCAACAGTCCTGTGTGGAAACAGCCATCGATTTTAGTAACGGTTGCTAAAATCATTTTCCTCTTACAAACAGAAATCTTCATCTCTTTCCTGTTTCAGAGTAAATAGTACATACCAGCACTATTTTAAAATAACAAACTCTTGATTGAAGAATAAAAACTACATTTAAACACCAAAAAACTCTAAGCCATCTCCGTGGAGATGTTGCCTGTACAACGGCAAAGAGAATGACTGGGGAAGGCGGAGCCTAGGAGGGATCATGTGACCAGCTTTGCTGGGCTCTTTGCCATTTCCTGTTGGGGAAGAGAATATCCCACAAGTAAGGATGACGCCGTGGACCGGACACACCTATGTTGGAGAAAACAATACTTTTTTTTAACAGTCACAACAAACTGCCACAGCTCTGCTGGGGTCCTACCTTCCCCAATAAACGACTTTGGAAAGCCTTTGAGCCCTTTAGAGATGTCCTATAGCATTCAAGGGACTCCTGAGGGAAGCTGGATGTCTCAGTCTGTAATTTTAACTGCGCAAAAAAGCGCTAAATTAGGCCCCTCCCACTCATGCTACAACAGTGGAAAGCCTCAGGAAACTGTTTCTAGGCAAAATATAAGCCAGCCATGTGGAAAAACTAGGCCCCAGTAAAGTTTTATCACCAAAAACATATATAAAAACGCTTAAACATGCCAGCAAACGTTTTATATTGCAATTCTATAAGAGTATTACCTCAGAGTAAGCATGATACCAGTCGCTATTAAATCACTGTATCCAGGCTTACCTTACCTTAATCCGGTATCAGCAGCATTTTCTAGCATTTACATCTCAAGAAAAAATTGTAACTGCACATACCTCATAGCAGGATAACCTGCACGCCATTCTCCCTCTGAAGTTACCTCTCTCCTCAGACATATGTGAGAACAGCAATGGATCTTAGTTACAACCTGCTAAGATCATAGAAATTACTGCCTGGGATAAAATAGTACCACTCCGGTACCATTTAAAACTAAACTTTTGATTGAAGAAAAAAAAAAAACTAACTATATTTAACCACTCTCTCTTACTACCTCCATGCTTGTTGAGAGTTGCAAGAGAATGACTGGATATGGCAGTTAGGGGAGGAGCTATATAACAGCTCTGCTGTGGGTGATCCTCTTGCAACTTTCTATTGGGAATGAGAATATCCCACAAGTAATTGATGATCCGTGGACTGGAAACACCTTACAAGTGAAATCAAGCTTTCAATCTCTAAGCAGTCAGTCGCAGAGGAATTAGATTTTGGTACACATTCTAAGAGGGGGTTCCACAATGGCTTCTAAACATAATGAACAAGGAGTTTCCTCTATGTCAGACATGTTTAAACAGACTAGCAATGAGACCAGCAAGCTTGGAAAACACTTTGATAAATGTAAACAAGCAAAAAATAAAAACGGTACTGTGCCTTTAAGAGAAACAAATTGTCAGAAATTGAAAAACAGTGATAAAAAGCAGTAAATCTTACGAAATTTTTACAGTGTGTATAATAGACTAACAGAGCATTGCACCCACTTGCAAATGGATGATTAACCCCTTAGTTTCAAAACCAGATCAAAAAAATGATAAACTTTTTTTTAACAGTCACAACAAACTGCCACAGCTCTGCTGTGGCCCTACCTGCCCATACGACTTTTGAAGGCACACAAACGCTTTGTAGAGGTCCTAAGTGTTCAGGGGACTCCTTCAGGGAAGCTGGAAGTCTCAAGCTGCAAAAACTACTACACGATTTAGGCCTGAAATTAGGCCCCTCCCAACCTGTACTCACAGTGAGAGGGCAATAAAAAACTATCCCTAGGCAAAATCTAGCCAGCCATGTGGAAAACCTGGGCCCCAATAAAGTTTTATCACCAATATGTAGAAAAACATAATTTATGTAAGAACTTACCTGATAAATTCATTTCTTTCATATTAGCAAGAGTCCATGAGCTAGTGACGTATGGGATATACATTCCTACCAGGAGGGGCAAAGTTTCCCAAACCTCAAAATGCCTATAAATACACCCCTCACCACACCCACAATTCAGTTTAACGAATAGCCAAGAAGTGGGGTGATAAAAAAGTGCGAAAGCATATAAAATAAGGAATTGGAATAATTGTGCTTTATACAAAAATCATAACCACCCCAAAAAAAGGGCGGGCCTCATGGACTCTTGCTAATATGAAAGAAATTAATTTATCAGGTAAGTTCTTACATAAATTATGTTTTCTTTCATGTAATTAGCAAGAGTCCATGAGCTAGTGACGTATGGGATAATGATTACCCAAGATGTGGATCTTTCCACGCAAGAGTCACTAGAGAGGGAGGGATAAAATAAAGACAGCCAATTCCTGCTGAAAATAATCCACACCCAAAATAAAGTTTAATGAAAAACATAAGCAGAAGATTCAAACTGAAACCGCTGCCTGAAGTACTTTTCTACCAAAAACTGCTTCAGAAGAAGAAAATACATAAAAATGGTAGAATTTAGTAAAAGTATGCAAAGAGGACCAAGTTGCTGCTTTGCAAATCTGATCAATCGAAGCTTCATTCCTAAACGCCCAGGAAGTAGAAACTGACCTAGTAGAATGAGCTGTAATCCTTTGAGGCGGAGATTTACCCGACTCAACATAGACAAGATGAATTAAAGATTTCAACCAAGATGCCAAAGAAATGGCAGAAGCTTTCTGGCCTTTTCTAGAACCAGAAAAGATAACAAATAAACTAGAAGTCTTTCGGAAAGACTTAGTAGCTTCAACATAATATTTCAAAGCTCTAACAACATCCAAAGAATGCAATGATTTCTCCTTAGAATTCTTAGGATTAGGACATAATGAAGGAACCACAATTTCCCTACTAATGTTGTTGGAATTCACAACTTTAGGTAAAAATTCAAAAGAAGTTCGCAACACTGCCTTATCCTGATGAAAAATCAGAAAAGGAGACTCACAAGAAAGAGCAGATAATTCAGAAACTCTTCTGGCAGAAGAGATTGCCAAAAGGAACAAAACTTTCCAAGAAAGTAATTTAATGTCCAATGAATGCATAGGTTCAAACAGAGGAGCTTGAAGAGCCCCCAGAACCAAATTCAAACTCCAAGGAGGAGAAATTGACTTAATGACAGGTTTTATACGAACCAAAGCTTGTACAAAACAATGAATATCAGGAAGATTAGCAATCTTTCTGTGAAAAAGAACAGAAAGAGCAGAGATTTGTCCTTTCAAAGAACTTGCGGATAAACCTTTATCTAAACCATCCTGAAGAAACTGTAAAATTCTCGGAATTCTAAAAGAATGCCAAGAAAAATGATGAGAAAGACACCAAGAAATATAAGTCTTCCAGACTCTATAATATATCTCTCTGGATACAGATTTACGAGCCTGTAACATAGTATTAATCACAGAGTCAGAGAAACCTCTTTGACCAAGAATCAAGCGTTCAATCTCCATACCTTTAAATTTAAGGATTTGAGATCCTGATGGAAAAAAGGACCTTGCGACAGAAGGTCTGGTCGTAGCGGAAGAGTCCACGGATGGCAAGAGGCCATCCGGACAAGATCCACATACCAAAACCTGTGAGGCCATGCCGGAGCTACCAGCAGAACAAACTAGCATTCCTTCAGAATCTTGGAGATTACTCTTGGAAGAAGAACTAGAGGCGGAAAGATATAAGCAGGATGATACTTCCAAGGAAGTGATAATGCATCCACTGCTTCCGCCTGAGGATCCCGGGATCTGGACAGATACCTGGGAAGTTTCTTGTTTAGATGAGACGCCATCAGATCTATTTCTGGAAGCTCCCACATTTGAACAATCTGAAGAAATACCTCTGGGTGAAGAGACCATTCGCCCGGATGCAACATTTGGCGGCTGAGATAATCCGCTTCCCAATTGTCTATACCTGGGATATGAACCGCAGAGATTAGACAGGAGCTGGATTCCGCCCAAACCAGAATTCGAGATACTTCTTTCATAGCCAGAGGACTGTGAGTCCCTCCTTGATGATTGATGTATGCCACAGTTGTGACATTGTCTGTCTGAAAACAAATGAACGATTCTCTCTTCAGAAGAGGCCAAGACTGAAGAGCTCTGAAAATTGCACGGAGTTCCAAAATATTGATTGGTAATCTCACCTCCTGAGATTCCCAAACTCCTTGTGCCGTCAGAGATCCCCACACAGCTCCCCAACCTGTGAGACTTGCATCTGTTGAAATTACAGTCCAGGTCGGAAGCACAAAAGAAGCCCCCTGAATTAAACTATGGTGATCTGTCCACCACGTTAGAGAGTGTCGTACAATCGGTTTTAAAGATATTAATTGAGATATCTTTGTGTAATCCTTGCACCATTGATTCAGCATACAGAGCTGAAGAGGTCGCATGTGAAAACGAGCAAAGGGGATCGCGTCCGATGCAGCAGTCATAAGACCTAGAATTTCCATGCATAAGGCTACCGAAGGGAATGATTGTGACTGAAGGTTTCGACAAGCTGAAATCAATTTTAGACGTCTCTTGTCTGTTAAAGACAGAGTCATGGACACTGAATCTATCTGGAAACCCAGAAAGGTTACCCTTGTCTGAGGAATCAATTAACTTTTTGGTGAATTGATCCTCCAACCATGATCTTGAAGAAACAACACAAGTCGATTCGTATGAGATTCTGCTAAATGTAAAGACTGAGCAAGTACCAAGATATCGTCCAAATAAGGAAATACCACAATACCCTGTTCTCTGATTACAGACAGAAGGGCACCGAGAACCTTTGTAAAAATTCTTGGAGCTGTAGCTAGGCCAAACGGCAGAGCCACAAACTGGTAATGCTTGTCCAGAAAAGAGAATCTCAGGAACTGATAATGATCTGGATGAATCGGAATATGCAGATATGCATCCTGTAAATCAATTGTGGACATAAAATGCCCTTGCTGAACAAAAGGCAAGATAGTCCTTACAGTTACCATTTTGAACGTTGGTATCCTTACATAACGATTCAATATTTTTAGATCCAGAACTGGTCTGAAGGAATTCTTCTTTGGTACAATGAAGAGATTTGAATAAAACCCCATCCCCTGTTCCAGAACTGGAACTGGCATAATTACTCCAGCCAACTCTAGATCTGAAACACAATTCAGAAATGCTTGAGCTTTCACTGGATTTACTGGGACACGGGAAAGAAAAAGTCTCTTTGCAGGAGGTCTCATCTTGAAACCAATTCTGTACCCTTCTGAAACAATGTTCTGAATCCAAAGATTGTGAACAGAATTGATCCAAATTTATTTGAAAAAACGTAACCTGCCCCCTACCAGCTGAGCTGGAATGAGGGCCGCACCTTCATGTGGACTTAGAAGCAGGCTTTGCCTTTCTAGAAGGCTTGGATTTATTCCAGACTGGAGATGGTTTCCAAACTGAAACTGCTCCTGAGGATGAAGGATCAGGCTTTTGTTCTTTGTTGAAACGAAAGGAACGAAAACGATTATTAGCCCTGTTTTTACCCTTAGATTTTTTATCCTGTGGTAAAAAAGTTCCTTTCCCACCAGTAACAGTTGAGATAATGGAATCCAACTGAGAACCAAATAATTTGTTACCCTGGAAAGAAATGGAAAGTAGAGTTGATTTAGAAGCCATATCAGCATTCCAAGTTTTAAGCCATAAAGCTCTTCTAGCTAAAATAGCTAGAGACATAAACCGGACATCAACTCTGATAATATAAAAAATGGCATCACAGATAAAATTATTAGCATGCTGAAGAAGAATAATAATATTATGAGAATCATGATCTGTTACTTGTTGTGCTAAAGTCTCCAACCAAAAAGTTGAAGCTGCAGCAACATCAGCCAAAGATATAGAAGGTCTAAGAAGATTACCTGAACACAGATAAGCTTTTCTTAGAAAGGATTCAATTTTCCTATCTAAAGGATCTTTAAACGAAGTACCATCTGACGTAGGAATAGTAGTACGTTTAGCAAGGGTAGAAATAGCCCCATCGACTTTAGGGATTTTGTCCCAAAATTCTAATCTGTCAGACGGCACAGGATATAATTGCTTAAAACGTTTAGAAGGAGTAAATGAATTACCCAATTTATCCCATTCTCTGGAAATTACTTCAGAAATAGCATTAGGAACAGGAAAAACTTCTGGAATTACCACAGGAGATTTAAAGACCTTATCTAAACGTTTAGAATTAGTATCAAGAGGACCAGAATCCTCTATTTCTAAAGCAATTAGTACTTCTTTAAGTAAAGAACGAATAAATTCCATTTTAAATAAATATGAAGATTTATCAGCATCAATCTCTGAGACAGAATCCTCTGAACCAGAAGAGTCATCAGAATCAGAATGATGATGTTCATTTAAAAATTCATCTGTAGAGAGAGAAGTTTTAAAAGATTTTTTATGTTTACTAGAAGGAGAAATAACAGACATAGCCTTCTTGATGGATTCAGAAACAAAATCTCTTATGTTATCAGGAACATTTTGCACCTTAGATGTTGAGGGAACTGCAACAGGCAATGGTACATTACTAAAGGAAATATTATCTGCTTTAACAAGTTTGTCATGACCATTAATACAAACAACAGCCGGAGGAATAGCTACCAAAAGTTTACAGCAGATACACTTAGCTTTGGTAGTTCCAGCACTAGACAGCGATTTTCCTGAAGTATCTTCTGACTCAGATGCAACGTGAGACATCTTGCAATATGTAAGAGAAAAAACAACATATAAAGCAAAATTGATCAAATTCCTTAAATGACAGTTTCAGGAATGGGAAAAAAATGCCAATAAACAAGCTTCTAGTAACCAGAAGCAAAGAAAAAATGAGACTGAAATAATGTGGAGACAAAAGCGACGCCCATATTTTTTGGCGCCAAATAATACGCCCACATTGTTTGGCGCCTAAATGCTTTTTGGCGCCAAAAATGACGCCACATCCGGAACGCCGACATTTGTGGCGCAAAAGGACGTCAAAAAATGACGCAACTTCCGGCGACACGTATGACGCCGGAAACAGAAAAGATTTTTTGCGCCAAAAAAGTCCGCGCCAAGAATGACGCAATAAAATGAAGCATTTTCAGCACCCGCGAGCCTAACAGCCCACAGGGGAAAAAAAAGTCAAATTTTTAAGGTAAGAAAAAATGATTGATTCAAATGCATTATCCCAAATATGAAACTGACTGTCTGAAAATAAGGAATGTTGAACATTCTGAGTCAAGGCAAATAAATGTTTGAATACATATATTTAGAACTTTATAAATAAAGTGCCCAACCATAGCTTAGAGTGTCACAGAAAATAAGATTTACTTACCCCAGGACACTCATCTACATGTTTGTAGAAAGCCAAACCAGTACTGAAACGAAAATCAGCAGAGGTAATGGTATATAAATAAGAGTATATCGTCGATCTGAAAAGGGAGGTAAGAGATGAATCTCTACGACCGATAACAGAGAACCTATGAAATAGACCCCGTAGAAGGAGATCACTGCATTCAAATAGGCAATACTCTCCTCACATCCCTCTGACATTCACTGCACGCTGAGAGGAAAACCGGGCTCCAACTTGCTGCGGAGCGCATATCAACGTAGAATCTAGCACAAACTTACTTCACCACCTCCATAGGAGGCAAAGTTTGTAAAACTGAATTGTGGGTGTGGTGAGGGGTGTATTTATAGGCATTTTGAGGTTTGGGAAACTTTGCCCCTCCTGGTAGGAATGTATATCCCATACGTCACTAGCTCATGGACTCTTGCTAATTACATGAAAGAAAAAACGTTTAAACACTTCCAGCAAACGTTATCTTATTTTCAGTAATGTGAGAAAGTAATAAGAATATTACCTTTTACAGCAAGCATGATACTAGTCGTTATTAAATCACTGTAATCAGGCTTACCTTAAATAAATCCGGTATTAACAGCATTTTCTAGCATATTCATTTCTCTAGAAAAAATTAAACTGCACATACCTCATAGCAGGAGACCCAGCACGCCATTCCCCCAGCTGAAGTTACCTCATCTCTTCAGTTATGTGTGAGAACAGCAATGGATCTTAGTTACAACCTAAGATCATCAAAAACCACAGGCAGACTCTTCTTCAACTTTCTGCCTGAGGTTAAAACAGTACAACTCCGGTACCATTTGAAAATAAACTTTTGATTGAAGATAAACTACATAAATTTACCACATCTCTCTGGCTACTTCCTATCTTGTTGAGAGCTGCAAGAGAATGACTGGTAGTGGCAGTTAGGGGAGGAGCTATATAGACAGCTCTGCTGTGGGTGATCCTCTTGCAGCTTCCTGTTGGGAAGGAGAATATCCCACAAGTAATGGATGATCCGTGGACTGGATACACCTTACAAGAGAAACAGCTTACTTTCATGGCCTTAATTTAATATTAAACAATGCAAAAAAGTGGTTGGATCAAACTGTAAATGATCACCTTGCTTTTCATCATGATTTTCACTTCTCCAGACTCCACAATGTAAAAACAATCTGCTTCATCACCCTAGGAAAGGAGAGAAAAACAATTTCATATTTACTTCTACAGATACTTTGAAAGCAGCAGCTGAAGGATATTAACTAAGCCTTTACAAGTGAGAGGCACAACACAAAGGGTGTTGTAGAAAAAAACAAATAGGAATGCTTTCAGAACTAAAATGCACACTTCTATATAATAATTATACAGCAAGCCGGACACAAACCAGGGTGGATTTGATTTAAATCACTAGTAAGTAGGTTGATGTAAATCAAGGTTTCCAACTTAAAGACTCATTCTTGCTGGTTCTTATTTTAATATAAACCAAATGAAAGTTTCATTTTTCGAATAACTTTATTTAGATTAGTTTTACAGTTAATCAGAAAATGACTGTTTTAGATAATTGTGAGGTTAGCACTCTCCAGTTTTTTTTTTTTAAAGATAATTTTTATTTGAGGTAAAGAAAAATTATGACATACAAAGAATTACAGCACATTATATTGGCATAATACAATTGCCTGCAACAAGGTACATTGATTACGTTGCTCATTAAAATTACATATGTAATAAAAAAAAAAAACAGCGTCTGCTATTTAAATATCAAGATACTAGTAATGTTTATAGTTGCTGTAATAAAGAAGAGAGAAAAACACTTCAACAGTATGCCAGTGAGAGAAAAAAAAACTGTCTAAACCTCAGATTTTAGTTAGTATCACACTGAGAATAAGTAATGTCAAGTTAAAGCCCAGAATGAACAATAAACAAACAATAATATATGGCTGATAAGATATGCAGATACAAATATTAAGTAAGAGAGGATCTAAGCCTCTTGATTCTGGGCTACTAGAGTGAGGATTATTAGTATTATGATTGCGGTATAAGAAAGAGAAACCGCTTAATTCGTACTCCATAACTAGGAGGTACATTACATGTGGTGGTGGTGGGGGGGGGGGGGGGGGGGGGGGAGGTGGTTATTCGGATTATTAACATATCTAAAACAGAAAAGGACCACATTTTTGCATAAAATATATGAGAATAATATAAATCAGATACTAGTATCATGCATGAATACAATTATACACTGTGGAATAATAATGATAAAAATAATAAAAAAAATATTGCTACAGACAATATATGGCAACTAGTAGTCTTATACCTACACTGATGCATTAGTAGGAGTTCAGCAGAAAGAGGGCTATGTTGGATACATGGAAGTTGTTTTCCTGCATTAACTTAGTTGAATCCTATGACTTGTGCAATAACTATATAAATAAAGCCGGCAGTAGAAGCCCTATTATACACATAGGCTAGTGGGAACAGATATCTCTAAGGTAAGTTTGAGAGTAGAGCTATAAGGGGCCCTGCTAAATGTATAAGGTGGAGAGGCTGGTGTTTAAAAACTCTTAATATAACTGAATGAGGCAACTGTATACAATCGCAGATAACAGTACAAACATTGATAAGCAAAATATAGCAACAGCACTTTGAACATGAGAGGTCCTAATCTCTGTACCAAGAACTTGTTACAGACCAAGCACAGTATGATCTGCTTAGAGCTATACCTTTTTGAAATGGGCCAGAGAACTGTGTAGAGGTGTAACTTATGTAGGGTAAAATAGATCCTTATATATGCAGATGTCACAGAGGAATATGATAGAGACTCTTGGAGGGCTATAAATGCAATAGAGTACTTGCTGAGATGTATAAGTCAGTCCCGCTAACAATAAAGGGTAAAACATACAAAAATCACATAGCCTTCATACAGACTATAATAAACTTGCTACAAACAGACTCCTACAAGGCTATAAACATTCAAAACATGCACAGTGGTTGAGTCCGCAACAGTATAAAGAGAAACCAAGAAATATTGTCAATGTGGGAAGATCACTATTTTCACATTGGTCGGCAAAGGGTTATAGCTATCTCAGACATGCCCGCTAATTAAATAGGGCTCCAAGTACACACATACTCTAACATCCAGCATAGTACCTTCATCCAGAATAAAAAAAATGTCCTGGCTCGCCCTTAATAAGGTCCATGTACCAAAGTGAAAATCAAACATGGCATTAAAACTGAAATCATAGGATTAACTGAGTATCATTTTACTTCTCACAGTTCCAGTCATGCTCCGGTTCTGCATTCTGCGTACCTCACCACAATCCTAGCCTACTCCGACTTTAGACACAATAGGAGCAAGTCTCTCAGGGCTCCAGAGCAGTTCCATTGCAGTTAGGAGACGTGCAGAACCGGGTGTACTGTTAGGTGGCAGATCCTCAGAGCCAGTAATACCAAAGCACTTTGAGAGCACTCGAGACCCCTGGCTTTCCTTGCCTTCTGGAGCGGCTATACGGGTAAGGTCTTCTTCTGTTTGGCTCTGCAGAACCATGCTTGAAAAGTTAGGATCAATCTCCCCAATCTCCCGGTGAGTCTCGGACCCAGATGATACACCCTCATGGCTATGCAGGTAATGCCGGGGCCCCAAAGCATCCCCGCAATTGGTGTGCACTTCGCCCGGATCCAGAGACCTTGCTGCCAAAGTCCCACAGCTCTCCTCTAATCCTGCAGCTCCATCTAAAGCAGCGGCAAGCCTGATGTGATGTTGGGATAGGAGCTTGCTGATCTCCGCGCATATCTGGCCGATGTTAGTCATAGCCACTTTGTGACTGCGAGGGTGATAATATGGCCGCCGTCCATATACCTACGCAGTAGGCTTTCCAGGGCAAACACACTGCTGGTAGTTAGATATCCAAGTTTAGAGCCCTCCGGGTAGCAGGTGGGGTTTAGATGAGTGATCCCACTATAATCCTGTAATTACTTGGGCTCCTAAATCTGATTTAAGGTCCTTTTTAGCTAGATTTAAGCAGGAGCTCAGAGAGTCTGCAACCTCTCTCATGCGCTGCTGGCTCCGCCCC
>NW_026512667.1:0-4009 GCF_027579735.1 Bombina bombina
TATAAAACCTTGTTGAACAAACATTTTCTTAAGGTAACCCTCTAATTTTTTATCCATTGGATCTGAAAAAGCACAGCTATCCTCCACCGGGATAGTGGTACGCTTAGCTAAGGTAGAAACTGCTCCCTCCACCTTAGGGACCGTTTGCCATAAGTCCCTTGTGGTGGCGTCTATTGGAAACATTTTTCTAAATATCGGAGGGGGTGAGAACGGCACACCGGGTCTATCCCACTCCTTAGTAACAATTTCAGTAAGTCTCTTAGGTATAGGAAAAACCTCAGTACTCGTCGGTACCGCAAAATATTTATCCAACCTACACATTTTCTCTGGTATTGCAACTGTGTTACAATCATTCAGAGCCGCTAACACCTCCCCTAGTAATACACGGAGGTTTTCCAGTTTAAATTTAAAATTTGAAATATCTGAATCCAGTCTGTTTGGATCAGAACCGTCACCCACAGAATGAAGTTCTCCGTCCTCATGTTCTGCCACCTGTGACGCAGTGTCTGACATGGCCCTAATATTATCAGCGCACTCTGTTCTCACCCCAGAGTGATCACGCTTACCTCTTAGTTCTGGTAATTTAGCCAAAACCTCAGTCATAACAGTAGCCATATCTTGTAATGTGATTTGTAATGGCCGCCCAGATGTACTCGGCGCTACAATATCACGCACCTCCCTCTGAGCGGGAGATGTAGGTACTGACACGTGAGGCGAGTTAGTCGGCATAACTCTCCCCTCGTTGTTTGGTGAAATTTGTTCAATTTGTACAGATTGACTTTTATTTAAAGTAGCATCAATACAGTTAGTACATAAATTTCTATTGGGCTCCACTTTGGCATTGCAACAAATGACACAGGTATCATCCTCTGAATCAGACATGTTTAACACACTAGCAAATAAACTTGCAACTTGGAAATACAATTCAATTAGAATAATATTAAAACGTACTGTGCCTTTAAGAAGCACAGAAGATCTATGACAGTTGAAAATTAATAAATTGAAACAGTTATAGCCTCAATCCTTGTAAACAACACAACTTTAGCAAAGGTTTAATCCCATTAGCAAAGATAACTAATTCTGAAAGCAGGAAAAAAAAATTACAGAATAAACGTTTTTTATCTCAGTCTAACTATAATTCTCACAGCTCTGCTGAGAGAAATTACCTCCCTCAAAATAAGTTTTGAAGACCCCTGAGCTCTGTAGAGATGAACCGGATCATGCAGGGAAATACAATGAGCTGCTGACTGAAATATCTGATGCGTAGCAAAAGCGCCAAAAAAACGGCCCCTCCCCCTCACACACAGCAGTGAGAGAGAACAGAAACTGTCAGAAAAAAGATTAAGCAACTGCCAAGTGGAAAAATAGTGCCCAAACATTTATTCACTCAGTACCTCAGCAAATGAAAACGATTTTACATTCCAGCAAAAACGTTAAACATAATTTCTAGTTATTAAACAGCTTTATGTACTTCTTACAGTGTAATTCTAGTGAAGTACCATTCCCCAGAATACTGAAGTGTAAAGTATACATACATGACATTATATCGGTATGGCAGGATTTTCTCATCAATTCCATTGTCAGAAAATAAAAGCTGCTACATACCTCTATGCAGATTCATCTGCCCGCTGTCCCCTGATCTGAAGTTTACCTCTCCTCAGATGGCCGAGAAACAGCAATATGATCTTAACTACTCCGGCTAAAATCATAGCAAAACTCTGGTAGATTCTTCTTCAAACTCTGCCAGAGAGGTAATAACACACTCCGGTGCTATTTTAAAATAACAAACTTTTGATTGAAGATATAAAACTAAGTATAATCACCATAGTCCTCTCACACATCCTATCTAGTCGTTGGGTGCAAGAGAATGACTGGGAGTGACGTAGAGGGGAGGAGCTATATGCAGCTCTGCTGGGTGAATCCTCTTGCACTTCCTGTTGGGGAGGAGTAATATCCCAGAAGTAATGATGACCCGTGGACTGATCACACTTAACAGAAGAAATACACAGCAACATCATCACACTTTATAGGCACCTGAAACACACACAACTAATTCAGGCCCTGATATTCTAAACCTCTCTGCTCAGGTGAGATGTTCTAAAATGATCCTCCAGCACTACGAGATCCCTAGTGAAATTTTCAAAAGGCAGATTTTGCTTTACTTCTCCAAGGGGCATTCCCTGCATTTCTATATGTGAAATATAGACAAGCCCAGTGCAATATAGCACTGCATGACATGACAGTTCTGCTGCATTTACACCTTGTGCTTTCTATTTTATATAACTTTGCACTTTAGATTAAACAATATTACATTTAAAATTTGAACTTTCCATTTTGTATTTTATATTGTGTATAGCAGTGTATTTAGTGGTCTTACAGATTCTGTTTATAGAGCAGAGGCAGAACTCACAGAAATTTTCTAAGAAAAGGGAAGGAACCAGGAAATCCCAGAGAGGTGAGAGATGCCTTCCATAGAAAGTAATGATGCTCTCTGGGATACATAATTTCACATGGGAGAGAGAAGTTATCTGGAGAAACCTTGGGGCTCATATAAAGGCTCCGATTGCTTAAACTGAAATGTTTTCACTACAATTTAACTTGCTTTTGTCTATATTTTAGTATATATTATTTTTTTTGTTAGTTAAAATAAGTGTATTGTAAATTTTGAGAAAACGTCACCTGCGTACAGCTGGTGAGACAAATCAGCGGGACCAGCTTGTTTAAAATGCTTACAAAATGTCACAAGACTTGTGAGAGAGCTTCAGACAAACCCTGGGAACTCCCCTGTTCAGCCCAGGAAACTGCCCTCTTTCTCCCACTTTCTGAAAAAGTGTCAGATTTAGTTTGCAATCCAGCAAATTCAAGGTGCAATGTAATTTGCATATATAAATAGAAATAAACAAAGTATGATATTAATTTGCTAAAGTAACACAGAAACTTTCAAAACATAATCAGAATTTGTAAAATCCCTGCTAGAGCTAAATCTAAATGTATTAAAATATAAATGAGATAGATGGAAACTGGGTAAGCCCATTAGAGGCTTGCTTTCTATTCAATATCGTGAGTTGGTATTTCCAAGATATTTCGATAAACATAGTCAATTCCTGGCATGGGAGAGAGACTTACATTTTGTTGAGAGGCGGAGGTTTGGTTTAGGGAGCTTATAAAAACTAAACGAATTTTACACTCTGGGAATTATATTAAACCATTTTAGTCCGTTGGCACATGGTTCCTACCACTTTTCATAGAATATTTTGTTCTTCCTCACCCTTATGTTGGAGAGAATGTGGCCATTTAGGCACAAACGCACATGTATGGTGGGAGTGCCCCAAGATTAGAGGGCTGTGGAGCTCTGTATTTAATCTCTTGCACAGACTCCAAATACCTGTATTGAAGCACCCAGCTGTAGGCCTCATACACATTAAGACGCCAGATCTCCAGACAAATACCTAATGACTTACCTATTGACAGTAACCAAGTTAGCAATTGCTAGAAACTGAGAAACTGGAAGCAGACCACCCCACCTTCTTTGGTGCAGATTTTGACTATAGTGGACTACATCAGAAAAATGGAACTGGAACTCTATGTATTTAGAGACAATAATAAATAAGACCTTTACCGTGAGATCTGGTTATCTTGGGACACCCTATTCACTGACTAAACCCCCCCCTTTTTTTCTCCCTTATACTTCTCCTTTTCCTATATCCCAAAAGTTGAAACCTGGTATTTGGTTAAGGCGTGAGAGGTTGCTATCTTACCATTAGATAGTGTTTGTTAATTTTTCATCTGATAACTTTTACAATGTTGTACTTTTTTTTTATTGTTATTTTTTTGTCTTATGCTATTTCCTTTATGATTTCCACCCCCCCCCCCTTTGCATCATGTTCTAAGCCCGGCTGGGCACAAAAGGTAGCAATCATGCACATAGGTTTTCCCTACATCAGAAGCCCCTTCGTAGGCAGTCTAATAGCTATAACCTTAAGTTATTACCTATCTTTAAAATGAGGAA
>NW_026512668.1:0-57668 GCF_027579735.1 Bombina bombina
ACCTACATAAGCCCCATCAGCCCCCCTGTAACCCCCATAAGCACCCCCTGTGTAACCTACATAAGCCCCATCAGCCCCCCCTGTAACCCCCATAAGCACCCCCTCTGTAACCTATATAAGCCCCGTCAGCCCCCCTGTAACCCCCATAAGCACCCCCTCTGTAACCTACATAAGCCCCATCACCCCCCCTTTAACCCCCATAAGCACCCCCTCTGTAACCTACATAAGCCCCATCAGCCCCCCTGTAACCCCCATAAGCACCCCCTGTGTAACCTACAAATGCTCCATCAGCGCTCCCTGTAACCCCCATAAGCACCCCCTGTGTAACCTACATAAGCCCCATCAGCCCACCTGTAACCCCCATAAGCACCCCCTGTGTAACCTACATAAGCCCTATCAGCCCCCCCTGTAATCCCCATAAGCACCGCCTGTGTAACCAACATAAGCCCCATCAGCCCCCCCTGTAACCCCCATAAGCACCCCCTCTGTAACCTACATAAGCTCCATCAGCCCCCCCTGTAACCCCCATAAGCACCCCCTGTGTAACCTACATAAGCCCTATCAGCCCCCCCTGTAACCCTCATAAGCACCCCCTGTGTAACCTACATAAGCCCCATCAGCCCCCTGTAACCCCCATAAGCACCCCCTCTGTAACCTACATAAGCCCCATCATCCCCCCCTTTAACCCCCATAAGCACCCCCTGTGTAACCTACATAAGCCCTATCAGCCCCCCCTGTAACCCCCATAAGCACCCCCTGTGCAACCTACATAAGCCCTATCAGCCCCCCCTGTAACCCCCGTAAGCACCCCTTCTGTAACCTACATAAGCCAAATCAGCCCCCCCTGTAACCCCCATAAGCACCCCCTCTGTAACCTACATAAGCCCCATCAGCCCCCCTGTAACCCCCATAAGCACCCCCTGTGTAACCTACATAAGCCCTATCAGCCCCCCTTTAACCCCTTAATGACCGGACCATTTTTCAATTTTCTTACCCTTAATGACAATGGCTATTTTTACATTTCCATCGCTACCCGGCATCCGGCTCCTGTAAGTGCATAAGCCCTATCAGCCCCCCCTGTAACCCCCATAAGCACCCCCTGTGCAACCTACATAAGCCCTATCAGCCCCCCTGTAACCCCCGTAAGCACCCCTTCTGTAACCTACATAAGCCAAATCAGCCCCCCCTGTAACCCCCATAAGCACCCCCTCTGTAACCTACATAAGCCCCATCAGCCCCCCTGTAACCCCCATAAGCACCCCCTGTGTAACCTACATAAGCCCTATCAGCCCCCCTTTAACCCCTTAATGACCGGACCATTTTTCAATTTTCTTACCCTTAATGACAATGGCTATTTTTACATTTCTGCAGTGTTTGTGTTTAGCTGTAATTTTCCTCTTACTCATTTACTGTACCCATACATATTATATACCGTTTTTCTCGCCATTAAATGGACTTTCTAAGGATACCATTATTTTCATCATATCTTATAATTTCCTATAAAAAAAATATAAAATATGAGGAAAAAATTGAAAAAAACACACTTTTTCTAACTTTGACCCCCAAAATCTGTTACACATCTACAATCACCAAAAAACACCTATGCTAAATAGTTTCTAAATTTTGTCCTGAGTTTAGAAATACCCAATGTTTACATGTTCTTTACTTTTTTTGCAAGTTATAGGGCCATAAATACA
This sequence comes from Bombina bombina, assembly GCF_027579735.1. Lineage (NCBI taxonomy): Eukaryota > Metazoa > Chordata > Amphibia > Anura > Bombinatoridae > Bombina > Bombina bombina. Next base: position 1,698 of record NW_026512668.1, read on the forward strand.
AGTAGCACTTTGCTATTTCCAAACAACTTTTTTTCAAAATTAGCGCTAGTTACATTGGAACCCTGATATCTGTCAGGAATACCTGAATATCCCTTGACATGTATATATTTTTTTTTAGAAGACAACCCAAAGTATTGATCTAGGCCCATTTTGGTATATTTCATGCCACCATTTCACCGCCAAATGTCATCAAATAAAAAAAAAAGTTCACTTTTTCACAAATTTTGTCACAAACTTTAGGTTTCCCACTGAAATTATTTACAAACAGCTTCTGCAATTAAGGCACAAATGGTTGTAAATGCTTCTTTGGGATCCACTTTGTTCAGAAATAGCAGACTTATATGGCTTTGGGGTTGCTTTTTGGTAAGTAGAAGGCCGCTAAATGCTGCTGCGCACCACACGTAAATTATGCCCAGCAGTTAAGGGGTTAAATTAGGTAGCTTGTAGGGAGCTTGCAGGGTTAATTTTAGCTTTAGGGTAGAGATCAGCCTCCCACCTGACACATCCCACCCCCTGATCCCTCCCAAACAGTTCTCTTCCCTCCCCCACCCCACAATTGTCCCCGCCATCTTAAGTACTGGCAGAAAGTCTGCCAGTACTAAATAAAAGGAGTTTTTCTTTTTTTTAATAAAAAAAAAAAAAATGTTTTAGCTGTGATGGACTCCTGCCTTAGCCCCAACCTCCATGATCCCCCCCCCCCAGCAATCTAACCCTCTCCCCTACCTAATTGCCGCCATCTTGGGTACTGGCAGCTGTCTGCCAGTACCCAATTTGCCCCCCCAAAAAAGTGTTTTTTTTTATTATTTTTTATTACCAATTTAATTTTTTCTGTAGTGTAGCAGCCCCCCACAATACCCCAACCCCCTCCCCCTCCCAGATCCTCATATATATATATTTTCCCCCCTCTTCCAACTCATTGGTGTCAGTGTGGGTAGGTGATCGCGCGCGTGCACGCGCACCCGCGCACGCGCGCCCCCGCACGCTCCCGGCACCCGGCGTGCACATTGCACTTACAGGAGCCGGATGCCGGGTAGCGATGGGCCGCCCACCCGCCTCCCTGTTGCGCTCCCACCCACCAACGAACCGGCCGCATCGCTACCGGTGCAGAGAGGGCCACAGAGTGGCTCTCTCTGCCTCGGATGCTTTCTAAAGGGTATTGCAGGATGCCTCAATATCGAGGCATCACTGCAATACCCTGAGAGCTGCTGGAAGCGATTGCGATCGGTTCCAGCACTCTCTTAGACAAGTGACGTACCAGGTACGTCCATTGTCACTAACTGCAAGTTTTTGCAGGACGTACCTGGTACGTCACTTGTCATTAAGGGGTTAACCCCCATAAGCATCCCCTTTGTAACATACATAAGCCCCATCAGCCCCCCCTGTAACCCCCATAAGCACCCCCTGTGTAACCTATATAAGCCCCATCAGCTCTCACTGTAACCCCCATAAGCACCCCCTGTGTAACCTACATAAGCCCCATCAGCCCCCCCTGTAACCCCCATAAGCACCCCCTGTGTAACCTACATAAGCCCCATCAGCCCCCTTTAAACCCCATAAGCACCCCCTGTGTAACCTACATAAGCCCTATCAGCCCCCCCCTGTAACCCTCATAAGCACCCCCTGTGTAACCTACATAAGCCCCATCAGCCCCCCTGTAACCCCCATAAGCACCCCCTCTGTAACCTACATAAGCCCCATCAGCCCCCCCCTTTAACCCCCATAAGCACCCCCTGTGTAACCTACATAAGCCCCATCAGCCCCCCCTGTAACCCCCATAAACACCCCCTGTGTAACCTACATAAGCCCTATCAGCCCCCCCTGTAACCCCCGTAAGCACCCCTTCTGTAACCTACATAAGCCAAATCAGCCCCCCCTGTAACCCCCATAAGCACCCCCTCTGTAACCTACATAAGCCCCATCAGCCCCCCTGTAACCCCCATAAGCACCACTTGTGTAACCTACATAAGCCCTATCAGCCCCCCTGTAACCCCCATAAGCATCCCCTTTGTAACATACATAAGCCCCATCAGCCCCCCCTGTAACCCCCATAAGCACCCCCTGTGTAACCTATATAAGCCCCATCAGCTCTCACTGTAACCCCCATAAGCACCCCCTGTGTAACCTACATAAGCCCCATCAGCCCCCCCTGTAACCCCCATAAGCACCCCCTGTGTAACCTACATAAGCCCCATCAGCCCCCCTGTAAACCCCATAAGCACCACCTCTGTAACCTACGTAAGCCCCATCAGCCCCCCTGTAACCCCCATAAGCACTACCTCTGTAACCTAAATAAGCCCCATCAGCCCCCCCTGTAAACCCCATAAGCACCACCTCTCTAACCTACATAAGCCCCATCAGCCCCCCTGTAACCCCCATAAGCACCCCCTCTGTAACCTACATAAGCCCCATCAGCCCCCCTGTAACCCCCATAAGCACCCCCTCTGTAACCTACATAAGCCCCATCAGCCCCCCATGTAACCCCCATAAGCACCCCCTGTGTAACCTACATAAGCTCCATCAGCCCCCCCTGTAACCCCCATAAGCACCCCCTGTGTAACCTACATAAGCCCCATCAGCCCCCCTGTAACCCCCATAAGCACCCCCTCTGTAACCTACATAAGCCCCATCAGCCCCCCCCTGTAACTCCCAAAAGCACCCCCTCTGTAACCTACATAAGCCCCATCAGCCCCCTGTAACCCCCATAAGCACCCCCTTTGTAACCTACATAAGCCCCATCAGCCCCCCTGTAACTCCCATAAGCACCCCATGTGTAACCTACATAAGCACCATCAGCCCACCTGTAACCCCCATAAGCACCCCCTCTGTAACCTACATAAGCCCCATCAGCATCCCCTGTAACTCCCATAAGCACCCCCTGTGTAACCTACATAAGCTCCATAAGCCCCCCTGTAACCCCCATAAGCACCCCCTCTGTAACCTACATAAGCACCATCAGCCCCCCTAAAACCCCTATAAGCACCCCGTCTGTAACCTACATAAGCCCCATCAGCCCCCCCTGTAACCCCCATAAGCACCCCCTGTGTAACCTACATAAGCCCCATCAGCCCACCTGTAACCCCCATAAGCACCCCCTGTGTAACCTACATAAGCCCTATAAGCCCCCCCTGTAACCCCCATAAGGATCCCCTGTGTAACATACATAAGCCCCATCAGCCCCCCCCTGTAACCCCCATAAGCACCCCCTGTGTAACCTATATAAGCCCCATCAGCTCTCACTGTAACCCCCATAAGCACCCCCTGTGTAACCTACATAAGCCCCATCAGCCCCCCTGTAACCCCCATAAGCACCCCCTGTGTAACCTACATAAGCCCCATCAGCCCCCCTGTAAACCCCATAAGCACCACCTCTGTAACCTACGTAAGCGCCATCAGCCCCCCTGTTACCCCCATAAGCACTACCTCTGTAACCTAAATAAGCCCCATCAGCCCCCCCTGTAACCCCCATAAGCACCACCTCTCTAACCTACATAAGCCCCATCAGCCCCCCTGTAACCCCCATAAGCACCCCCTCTGTAACCTACATAAGCCCCATCAGCCCCCCCTGTAACCCCCATAAGCACCCCCTGTGTAACCTACATAAGCCCCATCAGCCCCCCCTGTAACCCCCATAAGCACCCCCTGTGTAACCTACATAAGCCCTATCAGCCCCCCCTGTAACCCCCGTAAGCACCCCTTCTGTAACCTACATAAGCCAAATCAGCCCCCCCGTAACCCCCATAAGCACCCCCTCTGTAACCTACATAAGCCCCATCAGCCCCCCTGTAACCCCCATAAGCACCACTTGTGTAACCTACATAAGCCCTATCAGCCCCCCTGTAACCCCCATAAGCATCCCCTTTGTAACATACATAAGCCCCATCAGCCCCCCCTGTAACCCCCATAAGCACCCCCTGTGTAACCTATATAAGCCCCATCAGCTCTCACTGTAACCCCCATAAGCACCCCCTGTGTAACCTACATAAGCCCCATCAGCCCCCCCTGTAACCCCCATAAGCACCCCCTGTGTAACCTACATAAGCCCCATCAGCCCCCCTGTAAACCCCATAAGCACCACCTCTGTAACCTACGTAAGCCCCATCAGCCCCCCTGTAACCCCCATAAGCACTACCTCTGTAACCTAAATAAGCCCCATCAGCCCCCCCTGTAACCCCCATAAGCACCACCTCTCTAACCTACATAAGCCCCATCAGCCCCCCTGTAACCCCCATAAGCACCCCCTCTGTAACCTACATAAGCCCCATCAGCCCCCCTGTAACCCCCATAAGCACCCCCTCTGTAACCTACATAAGCCCCATCAGCCCCCCATGTAACCCCCATAAGCACCCCCTGTGTAACCTACATAAGCTCCATCAGCCCCCCCTGTAACCCCCATAAGCACCCCCTGTGTAACCTACATAAGCCTCATCAGCCCCCCTGTAACCCCCATAAGCACCCCCTCTGTAACCTACATAAGCCCCATCAGCCCCCCCCTGTAACTCCCAAAAGCACCCCCTCTGTAACCTACATAAGCCCCATCAGCCCCCTGTAACCCCCATAAGCACCCCCTGTGTAACCTACATAAGCCCCATCAGCCCCCCTGTAACTCCCATAAGCACCCCATGTGTAACCTACATAAGCACCATCAGCCCACCTGTAACCCCCATAAGCACCCCCTCTGTAACCTACATAAGCCCCATCAGCATCCCCTGTAACTCCCATAAGCACCCCCTGTGTAACCTAGATAAGCTCCATAAGCCCCCCTGTAACCCCCATAAGCACCCCCTCTGTAACCTACATAAGCACCATCAGCCCCCCTGTAACCCCTATAAGCACCCCGTCTGTAACCTACATAAGCCCTATCAGCCCCCCCTGTAACCCCCATAAGCACCCCCTGTGTAACCTACATAAGCCCCATCAGCCCACCTGTAACCCCCATAAGCACCCCCTGTGTAACCTACATAAGCCCTATCAGCCCCCCCTGTAACCCCCATAAGGATCCCCTGTGTAACATACATAAGCCCCATCAGCCCCCCCCTGTAACCCCCATAAGCACCCCCTGTGTAACCTATATAAGCCCCATCAGCTCTCACTGTAACCCCCATAAGCACCCCCTGTGTAACCTACATAAGCCCCATCAGCCCCCCTGTAACCCCCATAAGCACCCCCTGTGTAACCTACATAAGCCCCATCAGCCCCCCTGTAAACCCCATAAGCACCACCTCTGTAACCTATGTAAGCCCCATCAGCCCCCCTGTTACCCCCATAAGCACTACCTCTGTAACCTAAATAAGCCCCATCAGCCCCCCCTGTAACCCCCATAAGCACCACCTCTCTAACCTACATAAGCCCCATCAGCCCCCCTGTAACCCCCATAAGCACCCCCTCTGTAACCTACATAAGCCCCATCAGCCCCCCCTGTAACCCCCATAAGCACCCCCTGTGTAACCTACATAAGCCCTATCAGCCCCCCCTGTAACCCTCATAAGCACCCCCTGTGTAACCTACATAAGCCCAATCAGCCCCCCTGTAACCCCCATAAGCACCCCCTCTGTAACCTACATAAGCCCCATCAGCCCCCCCTTTAACCCCCATAAGCACCCCCTGTGTAACCTACATAAGTCCTATCAGCCCCCCTGTAAACCCCATAGGCACCCCCTGTGTAACCTACATAAGCCCTATCAGCCCCCCTGTAACCCCCGTAAGCACCCCTTCTGTAACCTACATAAGCCCAATCAGCCCCCCCTGTAACCCCCATAAGCACCCCCTCTGTAACCTATATAAGCCCCGTCAGCCCCCCTGTAACCCCCATAAGCACCCCCTCTGTAACCTACATAAGCCCCATCAGCCCCCCCTGTAACCCCCATAAGCCCCATCAGCCCCCCCTGTAACCCCCATAAGCACCCCCTGTGTAACCTACAAACGCTCCATCAGCGCTCCCTGTAACCCCCATAAGCACCCCCTGTGTAACCTACATAAGCCCCATCAGCCCACCTGTAACCCCCATAAGCACCCCCTGTGTAACCTACATAAGCCCTATCAGCCCCCCCTGTAACCCCCATAAGCACCCCCTGTGTAACCTACATAAGCCCCATCAGCCCCCCCTGTAACCCCCATAAGCACCCCCTCTGTAACCTACATAAGCCCCATCAGCCCCCCCTGTAACCCCCATAAGCACCCCCTGTGTAACCTACATAAGCCCTATCAGCCCCCCCTGTAACCCTCATAAGCACCCCCTGTGTAACCTACATAAGCCCCATCAGCCCCCCTGTAACCCCCATAAGCACCCCCTCTGTAACCTACATAAGCCCCATCAGCCCCCCCTTTAACCCCCATAAGCACCCCCTGTGTAACCTACATAAGCCCTATCAGCCCCCCCTGTAACCCCCATAAGCACCCCCTGTGTAACCTACATATGCCCTATCAGCCCCCCCTGTAACCCCCATAAGCACCCCCTGTGTAACCTACATAAGCCCTATCAGCCCCCCTATAACCGCCATAAGCATCCCCTGTGTAACATACATAAGCCCCATCAGCCCCCCCCTGTAACCCCCATAAGCACCCCCTGTGTAACCTATATAAGCCCCATCAGCTCTCACTGTAACCCCCATAAGCACCCCCTGTGTAACCTACATAAGCCCCCTCAGCCCCCCCTGTAACCCCCATAAGCACCCCCTGTGTAACCTACATAAGCCCCATCAGCCCCCCTGTAAACCCCATAAGCACCACCTCTGTAACCTACGTAAGCCCCATCAGCCCCCCTGTAACCCCCATAAGCACTACCTCTGTAACCTAAATAAGCCCCATCAGCCCCCCCTGTAACCCCCATAAGCACCACCTCTCTAACCTACATAAGCCCCATCAGCCCCCCTGTAACCCCCATAAGCAACCCCTCTGTAACCTACATAAGCCCCATCAGCCACCCCTGTAACCCCCATAAGCACCCCCTGTGTAACCTACATAAGCCCTATCAGCCCCCCCTGTAACCCTCATAAGCACCCCCTGTGTAACCTACATAAGCCCAATCAGCCCCCCTGTAACCCCCATAAGCACCCCCTCTGTAACCTACATAAGCCCCATCAGCCCCCCCTTTAACCCCCATAAGCACCCCCTGTGTAACCTACATATGCCCTATCAGCCCCCCCTGTAACCCCCATAAACACCCCCTGTGTAACCTACATAAGCCCTATCAGCCCCCCCTGTAACCCCCGTAAGCACCCCTTCTGTAACCTACATAAGCCCAATCAGCCCCCTCTGTAACCTACATAAGCCCCATCAGCCCCCCCTGTAACCCCCATAAGCACCCCCTCTGTAACCTACATAAGCCTCATCAGCCCCCCTGTAACCCCCATAAGCACCCCCTGTGTAACCTACATAAGCGCCATCAGCCCCCCTGTAACCCCCATAAGCACCCCCTGTGTAACCTACATAAGCCCCATCAGCCCCCCTGTAACCCCCATAAGCACCCCCTCTGTAACCTACATAAGCCCCATCAGCCCCCCCTGTAACCCCCATAAGCACCCCCTCTGTAACCTATATAAGCCCCGTCAGCCCCCCTGTAACCCCCATAAGCACCCCCTCTGTAACCTACATAAGCCCCATCAGCCCCCCCTGTAACTCCCATAAGCACCCCCTCTGTAACCTACATAAGCCCCATCAGCCCCCCCTGTAACCCCCATAAGCACCCTCTGTGTAACCTACAAACGCTCCATCAGCGCTCCCTGTAACCCCCATAAGCACCCCCTGTGTAACCTACAAACGCCCCATCAGCCCACCTGTAACCCCCATAAGCACCCCCTGTGTAACCTACATAAGCCCTATCAGCCCCCCCTGTAACCCCCATAAGCACCCCCTGTGTAACCTACATAAGCCCTATCAGCCCCCCCTGTAACCCTCATAAGCACCCCCTGTGTAACCTACATAAGCCCCATCAGCCCCCCTGTAACCCCCATAAGCACCCCCTCTGTAACCTACATAAGCCCCATCAGCCCCCCTGTAACCCCCATAAGCACCCCCTCTGTAACCTACATAAGCCCCATCAGCCCCCCTGTAACCCCCATAAGCACCCCCTGTGTAACATACATAAGCCCCATCAGCCACCCTGTAACCCCCATAAGCACCCCCTCTGTAACCTACATAAGCCCCATCAGCCCCCCTGTAACCCCTATAAGCACCCCCTCTGTAACCTACATAAGCCCCATCAGCCCCCCCTGTAACCCCCATAAGCACCCCCTGTGTAACCTACATAAGCCCCATCAGCCCACCTGTAACCCCCATAAGCACCCCCTCTGTAACCTACATAAGCCCCATCAGCCCCCCCTGTAACCCCCATAAGCACCACCTCTGTAACCTACATAAGCCCCATCAGCCCCCCTGTAACCCCCATAAGCACCACCTCTGTAACCTACATAAGCCCCATCAGCCCCCCCCTGTAACCCCCATAAGCACCACCTCTCTAACCTACATAAGCCCCATCAGCCCCCCTGTAACCCCCATAAGCACCCCCTCTGTAACCTACATAAGCCCCATCAGCCCCCCTGTAACCCCTATAAGCACCCCTCTGTAACCTACATAAGCCCCATCAGCCCCCCTGTAAACCCCATAAGCACCCCCAGTGTAACCTACATAAGCCCCATCAGCCCACCTGTAACCCCCATAAGCACCACCTCTGTAACCTACATAAGCCCCATCAGCCCCCCTGTAACCCCAATAAGCCCCCCCTCTGTAACCTACATAAGCCCCATCAGCCCCCCTGTAACCCCCATAAGCTCCCCCTCTGTAACCTACATAAGCCCCATCAGCCCCCCCTGTAACCCCTATAAGCACCCCCCTGTAACCCCCATAAGCACCCCCTCTATAACCTACATAAGCTCCATCAGCCGCCCCTGTAACCCCCATAAGCACCCCCTGTGTAACCTACATAAGCCCCATCAGCCCCCCTGTAACCCCCATAAGCACCCCCTGTGTAACCTACATAAGCCCCATCAGCCCCCCCTGTAACCCCCATAAGCACCCCCTCTGTAACCTACATAAGCCCCATCAGCCCCCCCTGTAACCCCCATAAGCACCCCCTCTGTAACCTACATAAGCCCCATCAGCCGCCCCTGTAACCCCCATAAGCACCCCCTGTGTAACCTACATAAGCCCCATCTGCCCCCTGTAACCCCCATAAGGACCCCCTCTGTAACCTACATAAGCCCCATCAGCCCATCTGTAACCCCCATAAGCACCCCCTGTGTAACCTACATAAGCCCCATCAGCCCCCCTGTAACCCCCATAAGTACCCCCTCTGTAACCTACATAAGCCCCATCAGCCCCCCCTGTAACCCCCATAAGCACCCCCTGTGTAACCTACATAAGCCCCATCAGCCCCCCCTGTAACCCCCCATAAGCACCCCCTGTGTAACCTACATAAGCCCCATCAGCCCCCCCTGTAACCCCCATAAGCACCCCCTCTGTAACCTACATAAGCCCCATCAGCCCCCCTGTAACCCCCGTAAGCACCCCCTGTGTAACTTACATACGCTCCATCAGCGCTCCCTGTAACCCCCATAAGCACCCCCTGTGTAACCTACATAAGCCCCATCAGCCCCCCTGTAACCCCCATAAGCACCACCTCTGTAACCTACATAAGCCCCATCAGCCCCCCTGTAACCCCCATAAGCACCCCTGTGTAACCTACATAAGCCCTATCAGCCCCCCCTGTAACCCCCATAAGCACCCCCTCTGTAACCTACATAAGCCCCATCAGCCCCCCCTGTAACCCCCATAAGCACCCCCTCTGTAACCTACATAAGCCCCATCAGCCCCCCTGTAACCCCCATAAGGACCCCCTGTGTAACCTACATAAGCCCTATCAGCCCCCCTGTAACCCCCATAAGCACCTCCTGTGTAACCTACATAAGCCCCATCAGCCCCCCCTGTAACCCCCATAAGCACCCCCTCTGTAACCTACATAAGCCCCATCAGCCTCCCCTGTAACCCCCATAAGCACCCCCTGTGTAACCTACATAAGCCCTATCAGCCCCCCCTGTAACCCCCATAAGCACCCCCTGTGTAACCTACATAAGCCCTATCAGCCCCCCCTGTAACCCCTATAAGCACCCCCTGTGTAACCTACATAAGCCCCATCAGCCCCCCCTGTAACCCCCATAAGCACCACCTCTGTAACCTACATAACCCCCATAAGCACCCCCTGTAACTCCCATAAGCACCCCTTCTGTAACCTACATAAGCCCCATCAGCCCCCCCTGTAACTCCCATAAGCACCCCCTGTGTAACCTACATAAGCCCCATCAGCCCCCCTGTAACCCCCATAAGCACCCCCTGTGTAACCTACATAAGCTCCATCAGCCCCCCTGTAACCCCCATAAGCACCCCCTGTGTAACCTACATAAGCCCCATCAGCCCCCCTGTAACTCCCATAAGCACCCCCTGTGTAACCTACATAAGCCCCATCAGCCCCCCTGTAACCCCCATAAGCCCCCCCTGTGTAACCTACATAAGCCACATCAGCCCCCCTGTAACCCCTATAAGCACCCCCTCTGTAACCTACATAAGCCCCATCAGCACCCCCTGTAACTCCCATAAGCACCCCATGTGTAACCTACATAAGCCCCATCAGCCCCCCCTGTAACCCCCATAAGCACCCCCTGTGTAACCTACATAAGCTCCATCAGCCCCCCCTGTAACCCCCATAAGCACCCCCTGTGTAACCTACATAAGCCCCATCAGCCCCCCTGTAAACCCCATAAGCACCACCTCTGTAACCTACGTAAGCCCCATCAGCCCCCCTGTAACCCCCATAAGCACTACCTCTGTAACCTAAATAAGCCCCATCAGCCCCCCCTGTAACCCCCATAAGCACCACCTCTCTAACCTACATAAGCCCCATCAGCCCCCCTGTAACCCCCTTAAGCAACCCCTCTGTAACCTACATAAGCCCCATCAGCCACCCCTGTAACCCCCATAAGCACCCCCTGTGTAACCTACATAAGCCCTATCAGCCCCCCCTGTAACCCTCATAAGCACCCCCTGTGTAACCTACATAAGCCCAATCAGCCCCCCTGTAACCCCCATAAGCACCCCCCTCTGTAACCTACATAAGCCCCATCAGCCCCCCCTTTAACCCCCATAAGCACCCCCTGTGTAACCTACATATGCCCTATCAGCCCCCCCTGTAACCCCCATAAGCACCCCCTGTGTAACCTACATAAGCCCTATCAGCCCCCCCTGTAACCCCCGTAAGCACCCCTTCTGTAACCTACATAAGCCCAATCAGCCCCCTCTGTAACCTACATAAGCCCCATCAGCCCCCCCTGTAACCCCCATAAGCACCCCCTCTGTAACCTACATAAGCCTCATCAGCCCCCCTGTAACCCCCATAAGCACCCCCTGTGTAACCTACATAAGCGCCATCAGCCCCCCTGTAACCCCCATAAGCACCCCCTGTGTAACCTACATAAGCCCCATCAGCCCCCCTGTAACCCCCATAAGCACCCCCTCTGTAACCTACATAAGCCCCATCAGCCCCCCCTGTAACCCCCATAAGCACCCCCTCTGTAACCTATATAAGCCCCGTCAGCCCCCCTGTAACCCCCATAAGCACCCCCTCTGTAACCTACATAAGCCCCATCAGCCCCCCCTGTAACTCCCATAAGCACCCCCTCTGTAACCTACATAAGCCCCATCAGCCCCCCCTGTAACCCCCATAAGCACCCTCTGTGTAACCTACAAACGCTCCATCAGCGCTCCCTGTAACCCCCATAAGCACCCCCTGTGTAACCTACAAACGCCCCATCAGCCCACCTGTAACCCCCATAAGCACCCCCTGTGTAACCTACATAAGCCCTATCAGCCCCCCCTGTAACCCCCATAAGCACCCCCTGTGTAACCTACATAAGCCCTATCAGCCCCCCCTGTAACCCTCATAAGCACCCCCTGTGTAACCTACATAAGCCCCATCAGCCCCCCTGTAACCCCCATAAGCACCCCCTCTGTAACCTACATAAGCCCCATCAGCCCCCCTGTAACCCCCATAAGCACCCCCTCTGTAACCTACATAAGCCCCATCAGCCCCCCTGTAACCCCCATAAGCACCCCCTGTGTAACATACATAAGCCCCATCAGCCACCCTGTAACCCCCATAAGCACCCCCTCTGTAACCTACATAAGCCCCATCAGCCCCCCTGTAACCCCTATAAGCACCCCCTCTGTAACCTACATAAGCCCCATCAGCCCCCCCTGTAACCCCCATAAGCACCCCCTGTGTAACCTACATAACCCCCATCAGCCCACCTGTAACCCCCATAAGCACCCCCTCTGTAACCTACATAAGCCCCATCAGCCCCCCCTGTAACCCCCATAAGCACCACCTCTGTAACCTACATAAGCCCCATCAGCCCCCCTGTAACCCCCATAAGCACCACCTCTGTAACCTACATAAGCCCCATCAGCCCCCCCTGTAACCCCCATAAGCACCACCTCTCTAACCTACATAAGCCCCATCAGCCCCCCTGTAACCCCCATAAGCACCCCCTCTGTAACCTACATAAGCCCCATCAGCCCCCCTGTAACCCCTATAAGCACCCCTCTGTAACCTACATAAGCCCCATCAGCCCCCCTGTAAACCCCATAAGCACCCCCAGTGTAACCTACATAAGCCCCATCAGCCCACCTGTAACCCCCATAAGCACCACCTCTGTAACCTACATAAGCCCCATCAGCCCCCCTGTAACCCCAATAAGCCCCCCCCTCTGTAACCTACATAAGCCCCATCAGCCCCCCTGTAACCCCCATAAGCTCCCCCTCTGTAACCTACATAAGCCCCATCAGCCCCCCCTGTAACCCCTATAAGCACCCCCCTGTAACCCCCATAAGCACCCCCTCTATAACCTACATAAGCTCCATCAGCCGCCCCTGTAACCCCCATAAGCACCCCCTGTGTAACCTACATAAGCCCCATCAGCCCCCCTGTAACCCCCATAAGCACCCCCTGTGTAACCTACATAAGCCCCATCAGCCCCCCCTGTAACCCCCATAAGCACCCCCTCTGTAACCTACATAAGCCCCATCAGCCCCCCCTGTAACCCCCATAAGCACCCCCTCTGTAACCTACATAAGCCCCATCAGCCGCCCCTGTAACCCCCATAAGCACCCCCTGTGTAACCTACATAAGCCCCATCTGCCCCCTGTAACCCCCATAAGGACCCCCTCTGTAACCTACATAAGCCCCATCAGCCCATCTGTAACCCCCATAAGCACCCCCTGTGTAACCTACATAAGCCCCATCAGCCCCCCTGTAACCCCCATAAGTACCCCCTCTGTAACCTACATAAGCCCCATCAGCCCCCCCTGTAACCCCCATAAGCACCCCCTGTGTAACCTACATAAGCCCCATCAGCCCCCCCTGTAACCCCCATAAGCACCCCCTGTGTAACCTACATAAGCCCCATCAGCCCCCCCTGTAACCCCCATAAGCACCCCCTCTGTAACCTACATAAGCCCCATCAGCCCCCCTGTAACCCCCGTAAGCACCCCCTGTGTAACTTACATACGCTCCATCAGCGCTCCCTGTAACCCCCATAAGCACCCCCTGTGTAACCTACATAAGCCCCATCAGCCCCCCTGTAACCCCCATAAGCACCACCTCTGTAACCTACATAAGCCCCATCAGCCCCCCTGTAACCCCCATAAGCACCCCTGTGTAACCTACATAAGCCCTATCAGCCCCCCCTGTAACCCCCATAAGCACCCCCTCTGTAACCTACATAAGCCCCATCAGCCCCCCCTGTAACCCCCATAAGCACCCCCTCTGTAACCTACATAAGCCCCATCAGCCCCCCTGTAACCCCCATAAGGACCCCCTGTGTAACCTACATAAGCCCTATCAGCCCCCCTGTAACCCCCATAAGCACCTCCTGTGTAACCTACATAAGCCCCATCAGCCCCCCCTGTAACCCCCATAAGCACCCCCTCTGTAACCTACATAAGCCCCATCAGCCTCCCCTGTAACCCCCATAAGCACCCCCTGTGTAACCTACATAAGCCCTATCAGCCCCCCCTGTAACCCCCATAAGCACCCCCTGTGTAACCTACATAAGCCCTATCAGCCCCCCCTGTAACCCCTATAAGCACCCCCTGTGTAACCTACATAAGCCCCATCAGCCCCCCCTGTAACCCCCATAAGCACCACCTCTGTAACCTACATAACCCCCATAAGCACCCCCTGTAACTCCCATAAGCACCCCTTCTGTAACCTACATAAGCCCCATCAGCCCCCCCTGTAACTCCCATAAGCACCCCCTGTGTAACCTACATAAGCCCCATCAGCCCCCCTGTAACCCCCATAAGCACCCCCTGTGTAACCTACATAAGCTCCATCAGCCCCCCTGTAACCCCCATAAGCACCCCCTGTGTAACCTACATAAGCCCCATCAGCCCCCCTGTAACTCCCATAAGCACCCCCTGTGTAACCTACATAAGCCCCATCAGCCCCCCTGTAACCCCCATAAGCCCCCCCTGTGTAACCTACATAAGCCACATCAGCCCCCCTGTAACCCCTATAAGCACCCCCTCTGTAACCTACATAAGCCCCATCAGCACCCCCTGTAACTCCCATAAGCACCCCATGTGTAACCTACATAAGCCCCATCAGCCCCCCCTGTAACCCCCATAAGCACCCCCTGTGTAACCTACATAAGCTCCATCAGCCCCCCCTGTAACCCCCATAAGCACCCCCTGTGTAACCTACATAAGCCCCATCAGCCCCCCTGTAACCCCCATAAGCACCCCCTGTGTAACCTACATAAGCCCCATCAGCCCCCCTGTAACCCCCATAAGCACCCCCTGTGTAACCTACATAAGCCCCATCAGCCCCCCTGTAACCCCCATAAGCACCCCCTGTGTAACCTACATAAGCGCCATCAGCCCCCCTGTAACCCCCATAAGCACCCCCTGTGTAACCTACATAAGCACCATCAGCCCACCTGTAACCCCTATAAGAACCCCATATGTAACCTACATTAGCCCCATCAGTCCCCCTGTAACCCCCATAAGCACCCCCTGTGTAACCTACATAAGCACCATCAGCCCACCTGTAACCCCTATAAGAACCCCCTGTGTAACCTACATAAGCACCATCAGCCCCCCCTGTAACTCCCATAAGCACCCCATGTGTAACCTACATAAGCACCATCAGCCCACCTGTAACCCCTATAAGAACCCCATGTGTAACCTACATTAGCACCATCAGCCCACCTGTAACCCCTATAAGAACCCCATGTGTAACCTACATTAGCCCCATCAGCCCACCTGTAACCCCTATAAGAATGCCCTGTGTAATCTACATAAGCACCATCAGCTCTCACTGTAACCCCTATAAGCACCCCATGTGTAACCTACATAAGCACCATCAGCCCCCCCTGTAACTCCTATAAGAACCCCCTGTGTAACCTACATAAGCACCATCAGCCCACCTGTAACCCCTATAAGAACCCTCTGTGTAACCTACATAAGCACCATCAGCCCACCTGTAACCCCTATAAGAACCCCCTGTGTAACCTACATAAGCACCATCAGCTCTCACTGTAACCCCCATGTGTAAATTAAGTAAGCCCCAGCACCACCCCCTGTAACCGACATTAGCCCCATCAGCCCCCCCTGTAACCCCCAAAAGCACCCCCTGTGTAACCTACATAAGCCCCATCAGTGCTCCCTGTAACCCCCATAAGTACCAGCGCCCCCATGTAATCCCCATAGGCACCCCCTGTGTAACTTACCTAAGCACCATCAGCCCACCTGTAACCCCTATAAGAACCCCATGTGTAACTTAGGTAAGCCCCATCAGCACCCCTGTAACCCCTATAAGCACCCACTGTGTAACTTATGTAAGCCCCATCAGCACCCCTTTAACCCCTATAAGCACCCAATGTGTAAGTTATGCAAGCCCCATCAGCACCCCCTTGCAACCCCCATAAGCACCCCCCGGGCATGGCAAGTCGGCGGCGTACAATGGATCACTGAGGAGTAGGGCCGTGTGCGCATGCGCGGCATTGTTTGCGCATGCGCATTGCAGATTACGGTCCATAGAATTCATCAACCCGTTGTTCTCAAATTAGTCGCTTTACACAACTGTTTGTAGGAGGTTGGGCCTCTTGCGCATGCACAGTGAGTGCCATGCCCCTCCAACAGCTGATTATACGTCACCGGAAGTGAAGTAGTGCACGCATTCCTATGGTATACAACTTATTTTAGAATTGGAATGAATTGAAATGGAGGAGCGGGTGTTCTAAAAGAAGTTGTATACCGCATAGGAATATGTATACCACGTCCCTTCCTGTGACGGGAATCAGCTGCTGGAGGTTTGTGGCGCCCACTGCGCATGCGCTAGAGGCCCAACCTCCTCAAAACAGCTGATTTAAACTATGCAACGGGTCGAGAAAATATATGGCACCACATTCCTGAGCACACGTATTATTGGCACCTGTACAGTGTGATGTGGTGAACAGCTGCACATATAAACATGTAGTCGCTCTTATGGTCTCAGTTAGGCAGTTAGTGCGTGCAATAATTATCTGCGGAAAGCCTCTGTTGCTAGATTTCATGGAATACGATGACAGAGCTGGTTTCGTAACTATTCTAATAGTGGGAAGTCACAGCCTGTGTATTCCTTTGTGTGAAATCGCACTCTTCGATTTTCTGAGGCTAGAATGCTTGTAACAAAGTATAACGGCACTGATGATCGTGTTGTACTATATATTTAAATAATTATCAAAGCATTCTTGACTGCACACTGTTTGGGTCATTACAAATCCTGTTTCACTTACAAGTGGTTGCTTTGAGTATTCCCTCTCTTGGGGCAAGGTAGCCATTGTTGCCCCTAAAACCATCTGGTATCTGTTGGTTTACAACTATTCCCCCCCCCCTTTTATCCTGTGTGGTGTCTTATTCCTAGTTCCGACAAAGCCAAGATTCTGCTTGAGCGGAACAGCGCTGCCCTCACCAGCGTTTCAGCACCCCCTGTAAGCACCCAATGTGTAAGTTATGTAAGCCCCATCAGCACCCCTTGCAACCCCCATAAGCACCCCCCCCCCCGCGTAAATGTCTCTCCCTTCAGAATTTACTACCAGTAGCTCTGCGCATGCCTAAATGCATTCCATACATTCCTTTCAGTCAGCTGTGGAATGCAATTACCTCATACTGAGCATGCTCAGTTCGAGGATAGCAAAATCCTACGGGCGTTCTGTGAAGGGACCGAACTTTGTAAAACAGCGAACCATGTCACTTCCTGTGACGTTTCATCAGCTGTTGCTCTCAGTTTGAGCCTAATACGCATGCGTGTCAGATTCTTCACGTTCCTGGGCGCATACGTAACGGTAAAACTCTTTACAATTGTGAAATTATGAAACCATTGTATAGTGCATGCGTGGGATTTTCTATCACGAATGGGGGTGGTTTATGGAACGATGTTTATTGAACACTGCATGTGCATTATGCTGTGAAACAGAAATAAATGTATAGTTATTTCTAAATATTTATTTATATATAAGTTAAAAAACATACAAACATTCAAAGCACTTGACTTTATGTTTACTGTGAAATACGATATGCAGTGGCGATATCCGAGTGGCTGTTTGTCATGCAGGGAGGAATAAACATCTTTCCTGTTAGTGCTTTGAATGTTTGTATGTTTTTAACTTATATATAAATAAATATTTATAAATAACTATACATTTATTTCTGTTTCACAGCATAATGCGCATACAGTGTTCAATAAACATTGTTCCATAAAACACCCCCATTTGTGATAGAAAAGCCCACGCATGCGCTATACAATGGTTTCAGAATTTCACAATTGTAAATATTTTTACCATTACGTATGCGCACAGGAATGTGAAGAATCTGCCACGCATGCGTGTTAGGCTAAAACTGAGAGCAACAGCTGATGAAACGTCACGTGATCTAAAGTGACGTGAAATACAGATTCCTATGCGGTCGCCAGTGACACAGCATTTGCAAAATCCGTTGACAAGCTCAGCTGTTCTGTCGGATTTTGAAGCAGTCACGTGTGCGCTCAGGAATGTGGTGGGGGGACCTCGATAAGGGCAACATGGCACAACCGCTACAAAAATAAAATCATAATAGCTCCACTTTCTGCATAATAGAAATAAAATGACTAAAATTAGTGTCATCACCAAATGCACACGAACCTTATGTCCCTGAGCATAAGCGCTGACTATTCATTTCTCACTGGGGTTATGTCATTTAAAGGTTACAATCTGGGTGTAAAATAAAATGATAGATTCACAGCATTACACACAAAACGAATATAAACTGACACCCAGTAGCAATTTACAGTAAAGTGCTGAGCTAATAGGAAATCCCCTAACAACACGTCAAAAAAATAACTGACGTCACTGTTACGTGGTGTTTCTTGTGCATAGGGAGATGCTCACATTGCTGAGAGTCAGAACTTATCTCATTCTTGCAGAGCTACAGTTAACACAACAGTCTGCAGAAATGATCTCTCTCTGCATTGTGTTTTTGTTCTGCTGGACATCAGGTGAGACCATAAGGACATGTGTGACCCTAGCAGCAAGTGATTATTACTGATATTCTTTATTTATATAGTCATTATTATTTTAATAATAGCCAGAAGTTAGTAATGCAAATTCCCTGTTTGTGACACTGGTCAGTATATATCTGTTTGTGACACTGGTCAGTATATATCTGCTTGTGACACTGGTCAGTAAATATCTGTTTGTGACACTGGTCAGTATACATCTGTTTGGACACTGGTCAGTATATATCTGTTTGTGACACTGGTCAGTATATATCTGTTTGCGACACTGGTCAGTATATATCTGTTTGGACACTGGTCAGTATATATCTGTTTGTGACACTGGTCAGTATATATCTGTTTGTGACACTGGTCAGTATATATCTGTTTGCGACACTGTGGTCAGTATATATCTGATTGTGACACTGGTCAGTATATTTCTGTTTGTGATACTGGTCAGTATATATTTGCTTGTGACACTGGTCAGTATATATCTGTTTGTGACACTGTGGTCAGTATATATCTGCTTGTGACACTGGTCAGTATATATCTGTTTGTGACACTGTGGTCAGTATATATCTGCGTGTGACACTGGTAAGTATATATCTGCGTGTGACACTGGTAAGTATATATCTGTTTGTGACACTGTGGTCAGTATATATCTGCTTGTGACACTGTGGTCAGTATATATCTGTTTGTGACACTGTGGTCAGTATATATCTGTTTGGACACTGGTCAGAATATATCTGTTTGTGACACTGTGGTCAGTATATATCTGTTTGAGACACTGGTCAATGTCATAAGCAGCAAGTCATGTGATCAGATTTCACTCATTGACTAATGACTAAGGCTATTGTTATTATCATTTATTTGTATAGCGCCGCCAAATTCTGTAGTGCTGTGTACATGCAACCCCAGCCCTGTGACACTGACTGACCTAAGTCACTTTCCTCTTTAACCACCTCAGTGTAATGTTTCCTGTTCTTTAGCCAAAGGGACATTAAAGTAAAACTGACAGTTTAAACCAGGGGTTTTAAACAAATTGTACACAGGGGCCACTGGCCAAGAGTTCTTCTCCCATGGGGGCCACTTAAACAGAGTGAGTGCTCTGGAACTGGATATACTAGAAACTGAAAGTGACATTTACCCCAGCAGTAGTGCATGGTAGGAGCTATAAGCCACGATAGACATACAGAGTGCATATTTATCTTGTGAATGAAGTGATCATTGTGGAACTGAATAAAAAGTGACATTTATCCAAGCAGTGCATAATGGGAGTCTACACTGGACAGTACATGCTTGTCTTTATATTTATCTTGTGCGTGTCTATATAGAGCAACTTGTTAGTTGTTACACCTCTTAGAACTCTAAAAATGGGGCCAAATTATTAATTTACCTAATAAACAAGGGAGGGCCAGATTAAAATATCTTGAGGGCCGCATATGGCCCTAGGGCCGGTACTTTGAGACCACTGGTTTAGACATTTGCTTTTCATTCAGATACAGTTTGTATAGAACAAGTCTATTGCTGCAGACACATACAGGGCTGTTATACTTTATCTGTGTAAAGCTCCCCCTGACTGATAAAATCGCTGGCTCTGGTTTATTTATTTTATAACTTTATATGACAACCATGATGCACATTAGACACAATCATCATGATAAATACAAACACAACTGTGACATTATGTTGTCATCAAATACAGGAAACAACAATGTATTATGGCACCTTGTAAGCCTGTGTCTTGTGCCCTCACCAGCTTTATTTTACTTTACAAACAAGCAATAGCAAATATCCCATCTGTAAATTAAACTGGGGTTTAGCCTCTAATCAGCTAACACAGTAATCTAAATCCTCAGTGATAGATCAGCTGTTCAGGTAAAGGGACAAATATTTCTCATTTCATGAATGTGCACCCTGTGTTGTAAGTCACCCAACTGTTATAGTGTTGTCTCTGCCTTATTCATGGTCATTAACATCTCACAAACATAAAGACAAAAACTATTTTATTCAGGACTCAAAGAAACATCCAGGTCTAAAAACAACTCATCATGTTGTATCCTATTCATTATTTTTTATATATATATTCTTTTAAATGTTTTTTTTTTTAAGTGTTAAACAAGCACAGCACTGAGTGCAAAGTTAACAACCACTATTAACCCATTTGTTTAACTCCATATTGACAATTGTTAAAACCTTATGCAATTCTTTTAACTTTGAATAGAATGTTACTTTTCTTTCTGTTGTAATTAATTTAAGAGGAAATGGTTTTAATCTGGATGCTGCAACTTATTCCTGCAGGGAATGGAACCCTTCTGGTTACAAAATCCAATGACAGACCGCTTGTTCATTGTGATTTTGTAACCAGTAACGTGCGCGTGCCACATAATTCCTCATCAGCTGTTGTAAGGAGTTTGGGCCTCTAGCGCATGCGCAGTGAGCGCCACACGCCTCCACCAGCTGATTAAACGTCACCGGAAGTGACGTAGTATAAAATTCATATGGTAGAGGGATTACTTTAGGACACCGTTACATACGCCCAGGAATGTGAAGAATGTGACTCTTGCACATGCGCATTGAGCGCCACACCTCCAGCAGCTGAGTCACGTGATCTAAAGTGACGTGAAATACAGATTCCTATGCGGTCGCCAGTGACACAGCATTTGCAAAATCCGTTGACAAGCTCAGCTGTTCTGGCGGATTTTGAAGCAGTCACGTGTGCGCTCAGGAATGTAGTGGGGGGACCTCGATAAGGGCAACATGGCACAACCGCTACAAAAATAAAATCATAATAGCTCCACTTTCTGCATAATAGAAATAAAATGACTAAAATTAGTGTCATCACCAAATGCACACGAACCTTATGTCCCTGAGCATAAGCGCTGACTATTCATTTCTCACTGGGGTTATGTCATTTAAAGGTTACAATCTGGGTGTAAAATAAAATGATAGATTCACAGCATTACGCACAAAACGAATATAAACTGACACCCAGTAGCAATTTACAGTAAAGTGCTGAGCTAATAGGAAATCCCCTAACAACACGTCAAAAAAAATAACTGACGTCACTGTCACGTGGTGTTTCTTGTGCATAGGGAGATGCTCACATTGCTGAGAGTCAGAACTTATCTCATTCTTGCAGAGCTACAGTTAACACAACAGTCTGCAGAAATGATCTCTCTCTGCATTGTGTTTTTGTTCTGCTGGACATCAGGTGAGACCATAAGGACATGTGTGACCCTAGCAGCAAGTGATTATTACTGATATTCTTTATTTATATAGTCATTATTATTTTATTAATAGCCAGAAGTTAGCAATGCAAATTCCCTGTTTGTGACACTGGTCAGTATATATCTGTTTGTGACACTGGTCAGTATATATCTGTTTGTGACACTGGTCAGTATATATCTGTTTGTGACACTGGTCAGTATATATCTGTTTGTGACACTGGTCAGTATATATCTGTTTGTGACACTGGTCAGTATATATCTGTTTGTGACACTGGTCAGTATATATCTGTTTGTGACACTGGTCAGTATATATCTGTTTGTGACACTGGTCAGTATATATCTGCTTGTGACACTGGTCAGTAAATATCTGTTTGTGACACTGGTCAGTATACATCTGTTTGGACACTGGTCACTATATATCTGTTTGTGACACTGGTCACTATATATCTGTTTGTGACACTGGTCAGTATATATCTGCTTGTGACACTGGTCAGTATATATCTGCTTATGACAGTGGTCAGTATATACCTGCTTGTGACACTGGTCAGTATATATCTGTTTGTGACACTGGTCAGTATATATCTGTTTGTGACACTGGTCAGTAAATATCTGTTTGTGACACTGGTCAGTATATATCTGTTTGTGACACTGGTCAGTATATATCTGTTTGTGACACTGGTCAGTAAATATCTGTTTGTGACACTGGTCAGTATATATCTGTTTGTGACACTGGTCAGTATACATCTGTTTGGACACTGGTCACTATATATCTGTTTGTGACACTGGTCAGTATATATCTGTTTGTGACACTGGTCAGTATATATCTGTTTGTGACACTGGTCAGTATATATCTGATTGTGACACTGGTCAGTATATATCTGCTTGTGACACTGGTCAGTATATATCTGCTTGTGACACTGGTCACTATATATCTGCTTGTGACACTGGTCACTATATATCTGTTTGTGACACTGGTCAGTATATATCTGTTTGTGACACTGGTCAGTAAATATCTGTTTGTGACACTGGTCAGTATACATCTGTTTGTGACACTGGTCAGTATATATCTGTTTGTGACACTGGTCAGTATATATCTGTTTGTGACACTGGTCAGTATATATCTGCTTGTGACACTGGTCAGTAAATATCTGTTTGTGACACTGGTCAGTATATATCTGTTTGTGACACTGGTCAGTATATATCTGCTTGTGACACTGGTCAGTATATATCTGCTTATGACAGTGGTCAGTATATACCTGCTTGTGACACTGGTCAGTATATATCTGTTTGTGACACTGTGGTCAGTATATATCTGTTTGTGACACTGGTCAGTATACATCTGTTTGTGACACTGGTCAGTATATATCTGTTTGTGACACTGTGGTCAGTATATATCTGCTTGTGACACTGGTCAGTATATATCTGCTTGTGACACTGGTCAGTATATATCTGCTTATGACACTGGTCAGTATATATCTGTTTGTGACACTGGTCAGTATATATCTGTTTGTGACACTGGTCACTATATATCTGTTTGTGACACTGGTCAGTAAATATCTGTTTGTGACACTGGTCAGTATATATCTGTTTGTGACACTGGTCAGTATATATCTGTTTGCGACACTGGTCAGTATATATCTGCTTATGACACTGGTCAGTATATATCTGTTTGCGACACTGTGGTCAGTATATATCTGTTTGTGACACTGGTCAGTATATATCTGTTTGCGACACTGTGGTCAGTATATATCTGTTTGTGACACTGGTCAGTATATATCTGTTTGTGACACTGTGGTCACTATATATCTGTTGGTCAGTATATATCTGCTTGTGACACTGGTCAGTAAATATCTGTGATGCTGTGGTCAGTATACATCTGTTTGTGACACTGGTCAGTATATATCTGCTTGTGACACTGGTCAGTATATTTCTGTTTGTGACACTGGTCAGTATATATCTGCTTGTGACACTGTGGTCAGTATATATCTGCTTGTGACACTGGTCAGTATATATCTGCTTGTGACACTGGTCAGTATATATCTGTTTGTGACACTGGTCAGTATATATCTGACTGTGACACTGGTCAGTATATATCTGTTTGTGACACTGGTCAGTATATATCTGCTTGTGACACTGGTCAGTATATATCTGCTTATGACAGTGGTCAGTATATACCTGCTTGTGACACTGGTCAGTATATATCTGCTTGTGACACTGTGGTCACTATATATCTGTTTGGACACTGGTCAGTATATATCTGCTTGTGACACTGGTCAGTAAATATCTGTGACACTGGTCAGTATACATCTGGTTGGACACTGGTCAGTATATATCTGTTTGTGACACTGGTCAGTATATATCTGTTTGTGACACTGTGGTCAGTATATATCTGATTGTGACACTGGTCAGTATATTTCTGCTTGTGACACTGGTCAGTATATATTTGCTTGTGACACTGGTCAGTATATATCTGTTTGTGACACTGTGGTCAGTATATATCTGTTTGGACACTGGTCAGTATATATCTGTTTGTGACACTGGTCAGTATATATCTGTTTGTGACACTGGTCAGTATATATCTGTTTGAGACACTGGTCAGTATATATCTGCTTGTGACACAGGTCAGAGCACTGTACATGCTGTGTATGTGTAGTTATTGGTGCAGATTATTTTCTTGCACAGACCACACTGAGTTGTATAAATGTCATAAGCAGCAAGTCATGTGATCAGATTTCACTCATTGACTAATGACTAAGGCTATTGTTATTATCATTTATTTGTATAGCGCCGCCAAATTCTGTAGTGCTGTGTACATGCAACCCCAGCCCTGTGACACTGACTGACCTAAGTCACTTTCCACTTTAGCCACCTCACCTCAGGGTAATGTTTCCTGTTCTTTAGCCAAAGGGACATTAAAGTAAAACTGACAGTTTAAACCAGGGGTTTTAAACAAATTGTACACAGGGGCCACTGGCCAAGAGTTCTTCTCCCATGGGGGCCACTTGAACAGAGTGAGTGCTCTGGAACTGGATATACTAGAAACTGAAAGTGACATTTACCCCAGCAGTAGTGCATGGTAGGAGCTATAAGCCACGATAGACATACAGAGTGCATATTTATCTTGTGAATGAAGTGATCATTGTGGAACTGAATAAAAAGTGACATTTATCCAAGCAGTGCATAATGGGAGTCTACACTGGACAGTACATGCTTGTCTTTATATTTATCTTGTGCGTGTCTATATAGAGCAACTTGTTAGTTGTTACACCTCTTAGAACTCTAAAAATGGGGCCAAATTATTAATTTACCTAGGCCTAGACTTAGAGTTTGGCGGTAGCCGTGAAAACCAGCGTTAGAGGCTCCTAACGCTGGTTTTAGGCTACCGCCGGTATTTGGAGTCACTGAAAATAGGGTCTAACGCTCACTTTTCAGCCGCGACTTTTCCATACCGCAGATCCCCTTACGTAAATTGCGTATCCTATCTTTTCAATGGGATCTTCCTAACTCCGGTATTTAGAGTCGTTTCTGAAGTGAGCGTTAGAGCTCTAACGACAAAACTCCAGCCGCAGAAAAAAAGCAGGAGTTAAGAGCTTTCTGGGCTAACGCCGGTTCATAAAGCTCTTAACTACTGTACCCTAAAGTACACTAACACCCATAAACTACCTATGTACCCCTAAACTGAGGTCCCCCCACATCGCCGCCACTCAAAAAATTTTTTTAACCCCTAATCTGCCGACTGCAAAGCGCCGCCAGCTAAATTATCCCTATGTACCCCTAATCTGCTGCCCCTAACCCCGCCGACCCCTGTATTATATTTATTAACCCTTAACCTACCTCCCACAACGTCGCCGCCAGCTACTTACAATAATTAACCCCTAATCTGCCGACCGCAAAGCGCCGCCACCTACATTATAGCTATGTACCCCTAATCTGCTGCCCCTAACACCGCCGACCCCTGTATTATATTTATTAACCCCTAACCTGCCCCCCTCAACGTCGCCTCCACCTGCCTACACTGATTAACCCCTAACCTGCCGAGCGGACCGCACCGCTACTATAATAAATGTATTAACCCCTAATCCGCCTCACTAACCCTATCATAAATAGTATTAACCCCTAATCTGCCCTCCCTAACATCGCCGACACCTAACTTCAATTATTAACCCCTAATCTGCCGACCGGAGCTCACCGCTACTATAATAAATGGATTAACCCCTAAAGCTAAGTCTAACCCTAACACTAACACCCCCCTAAGTTAAATATAATTTAAATCTAACGAAATTAATTAACTCTTATTAAATAAATTATTCCTATTTAAAGCTAAATACTTACCTGTAAAATAAATCCTAATATAGCTACAATATAAATTATAATTATATTATAGCTATTTTAGGATTAATATTTATTTTACAGGCAACTTTGTATTTATTTTAACCAGGTACAATAGCTATTAAATAGTTAAGAACTATTTAATAGTTACCTAGTTAAAATAATAACAAAATTACCTGTAAAATAAATCCTAACCTAAGTTCTAATTTAACCTAACACTACACTATCAATAAATTAATTAAATAAAATACCTACAATTACCTACAATAAAACCTAACACTACACTATCAATAAATAAATTAAATACAATTCCTACAAATAACTACAATGAAATAAACTAACTAAAGTACAAAAAATAAAAAAGAACTAAGTTACAAAAATTAAAAAAATATTTACAAACATCAGAAAAATATTACAACAATTTTAAACTAATTACACCTACTCTAAGCCCCCTAATAAAATAACAAAGACCCCCAAAATAAAAAAATGCCCTACCCTATTCTAAATTAATAAAGTTAAAAGCTCTTTTACCTTACCAGCCCTGAACAGGGCCCTTTGCGGGGCATGCCCCAAGAAATTCAGCTCTTTTGCCTGTAAAAAAAAACATACAATACCCCCCCCCCCACATTACAACCCACCACCCACATACCCCTAATCTAACCCAAACCCCCCTTAAATAAACCTAACACTAAGCCCCTGAAGATCTTCCTACCTTGTCTTCACCTCACCAGGTATCACCGATCCGTCCTGGCATCCGGTGCTGAAGAGGTCCAGAAGAGGCTCCAAAGTCTTCCTCCTATCCGGCAAGAAGAGGACATCTGGACCGGCAAACATCTTCATCCAAGGGGCATCTTCTATCTTCTTCCATCCGGTGCGGAGCGGGTCCATCTTGAAGCAGCCGACGCGGATCCATCCTCTTCTTCCGGCGTCTCCCGATGAATGACGGTTCCTTTAAGGGACGTCATCCAATATGGCGTCCCTCGAATTCCGATTGGCTGATAGGTAGGGATATTCTGATTGGCTGATGGAATCAGCCAATCAGAATCAAGTTCAATCCGATTGGCTGATCCAATCAGCCAATCGGATTGAACTTGATTCTGATTGGCTGATTCCATCAGCCAATCAGAATATCCCTACCTTAATTCCGATTGACTGATAGAATCCTATCAGCCAATCGGAATTCGAGGGACGCCATCTTGGATGACGTCCCTTAAAGGAACCGTCATTCGTCGGGAGACGCCGGAAGAAGAGGATGGATCCGCGTTGACTGCTTCAAGATGGACCCGCTAGATAGATAGAAGATGCCGCTTGGATGAAGATGTTTGCCGGTCCGGATGTCCTCTTCTTGCCGGATAGGAGGAAGACTTTGGAGCCTCTTCTGGACCTCTTCAGCACCGGATGATGGATCGCCAACCCCCGCTTGGGTTGGATGAAGATTTTGGAGCCAGGACGGATCGGTGATACCTGGTGAGGTGAAGACAAGGTAGGAAGATCTTCAGGGGCTTAGTGTTAGGTTTATTTAAGGGGGGTTTGGGTTAGATTAGGGGTATGTGGGTGGTGGGTTGTAATGTTGGGGGGGTATTGTATGTTTTTTTTTACAGGCAAAAGAGCTGAATTTCTTGGGGCATGCCCCGCAAAGGGCCCTCTTCAGGGCTGGTAAGGTAAAAGAGCTTTTAACTTTATTAATTTAGAATAGGGTAGGGCATTTTTTTATTTTGGGGGTCTTTGTTATTTTATTAGGGGGCTTAGAGTAGGTGTAATTAGTTTAAAATTGTTGTAATATTTTTCTTATGTTTGTAAATATTTTTTTATTTTTTGTAACTTAGTTCTTTTTTATTTTTTGTACTTTAGTTAGTTTATTTCATTGTAGTTATTTGTAGGAATTGTATTTAATTTATTTATTGATAGTGTAGTGTTAGGTTTAATTGTAACTTAGGTTAGGATTTATTTTACAGGTAATTTTGTTATTATTTTAACTAGGTAACTATTAAATAGTTCTTAACTATTTAATAGCTATTGTACCTGGTTAAAATAATTACAAAGTTGCCTGTAAAATAAATATTAATCCTAAAATAGCTACAATGTAATTATAATTTATATTGTAGCTATATTAGGATTTATTTTACAGGTAAGTATTTAGCTTTAAATAGGAATAATTTATTTAATAAGAGTTAATTAATTTCGTTAGATTTAAATTATATTTAATTTAGGGGGGTGTTAGTGTTAGGGTTAGACTTAGCTTTAGGGGTTAATACATTTATTATAGTAGCGGTGAGCTCCGGTCGGCAGATTAGGGGTTAATAATTGAAGTTAGGTGTCGGCGATGTTAGGGAGGGCAGATTAGGGGTTAATACTATTTATTATAGGGTTAGTGAGGCGGATTAGGGGTTAATACATTTATTATAGTAGCGGTGCGGGCCGCTCGGCAGATTAGGGGTTAATCAGTGTAGGCAGGTGGAGGCGACGTTGAGGGGGGCAGATTAGGGGTTAATAAATATAATATAGGGGTCGGCGGTGTTAGGGGCAGCAGATTAGGGGTACATAGGGATAATGTAAGTAGCGGCGGTTTACGGAGCGGCAGATTAGGGGTAATAATAATATGCAGGGGTCAGCGATAGCGGGGGCGGCAGAATAGGGGTTAATAAGTGTAAGGTTAGGGGTGTTTAGACTCGGGGTACATGTTAGAGTGTTAGGTGCAGACGTAGGAAGTGTTTCCCCATAGCAAACAATGGGGCTGCGTTAGGAGCTGAACGCTGCTTTTTTGCAGGTGTTAGGTTTTTTTTCAGCTCAAACAGCCCCATTGTTTCCTATGGGGGAATCGTGCACGAGCACGTTTTTGAGGCTGGCTGCGTCCATAAGCAACTCTAGTATCGAGAGTTGCATTTGCGGTAAAAATGCTCTACGCTCCTTTTTTGGAGCCTAACGCAGCATTTTTTTGGACTCTCGATACCAGAGTTATTTTTATGGTGCGGCCAGAAAAAAGCCCGCGTAGCTAACGCACCCCCTTGGCTGCCAAACTCCAAATCTAGCTGCTAATAAACAAGGGAGGGCCAGATTAAAATATCTTGAGGGCCGCATATGGCCCTAGGGCCGGTACTTTGAGACCACTGGTTTAGACATTTGCTTTTCATTCAGATACAGTTTGTATAGAACAAGTCTATTGCTACAGACACATACAGGGCTGTTATACTTTATACAGCTCCCCCTGACTGATAAAATCGCTGGCTCTGGTTTATTTATTTTATAACTTTATATGACAACCATGATGCACATTAGACGTCACACAATCATCATGATAAATACAAACACAACTGTGACATTATGTTGTCATCAAATACAGATAATGTATTATGGCACGGTTGGCACCTTGTAAGCCTGTGTCTTGTGCCCTCACCAGCTTTATTTTACTTTACAAACAAGCAATAGCAAATATCCCATCTGTGAATTAAACTGGGGTTTAGCCTCTAATCAGCTAACACAGTAATCTAAATCCTCAGTGATAGATCAGCTGTTCAGGTAAAGGGACAAATATTTCTCATTTCATGAATGTGCACCCTGTGTTGTAAGTCACCCAACTGTTATAGTGTTGTCTCTGCCTTATTCATGGTCATTAACATCTCACAAACATAAAGACAAAAACTATTTTATTCAGGACTCAAAGAAACATCCAGGTCTAAAAACAACTCATCATGTTGTATCCTATTCATTATTTTTTATATATATTCTTTTAAATGTTTTTTTTTTAAGTGTTAAACAAGCACAGCACTGACTGCAAAGTTATGATGTTGTAGCAAAATAAAAATTAGATTGCACAGATGTACAAAAAAATGAATAAAAAATGTTATTTGAAACTGTTCTATTGCACAAAAAGTTTTTTTTTTCTATTTGTTTTTTATTCTCATTTTTCTTATCTTAGAGCTCCATCTGCTGGAGTATTGTTGCTGCACAGCTAGGCTCACATTTTTTTTAAAACAAGACGTTAAAGGGATATTAAACAGTGCTCCTTTAGCAAAAATACATATATTAAATTAAAGCAAACATAAAAAGAAAGATTTGTTAAAAAGGGTAAACAACTTACTTGTTTTCTTGCTAAATGAGCACTTACAAATTCTCAGTGCAGCCTCTGCCCGCAGCTAGACAAGAGCTATCAGTACATCATTTAGGTTTGATGGTCACATTAGTTTTGCAGCAAAAGTCCTATACTGAGCATTGATAATAAACTATTTGTAGCTAACAGATAGCTGTCTCCTAGCAACACTTCTAAGGGAAACTGCTAATCTGCCCTTCTGTTTCATATAACCCACTGCTTAGTGCTTTTTTATTTATTACATCAATGACACAGACAGTTTTATATCCCTTTAAAGGAACATCATTCATGATTTTTTCATGATTCAAATAGAGCATATGATTTTAAATCAAATCAAATATACTTCATTCTCTTGGTATCCTTTGTTGAAGCTGCAGCAATACAATACTAGGAGCTAGCTGAACACATTTGGGCGAGCCAATGACAAGAAGCATATATGTGGAGCAACCAATCAGCAGATAGCTCTCAGTAGTACTTTGCTGCTCCTGAACTTACCTACTGTAGGTATTCTTTTTGACAAAGGATTCCAAAAGAACAAAACAAATCAGATAATAGAAGTAAATTGAAAAGTTGTATAAAATTGTATGCTCTCTATTTTTGGGTTGCATGTCCCTTTAAAGTTATTTTTTCTTGATATTTTTTATAAGCTGATATTTTTCTAATGAGAAAAATCACGTCTTGGTTTTATACTTTAAAGGGATATTAAACATTAAACACTTGTCTGTTAAAAATCCTTCAAACTAACTTCTACTGAATAATTATAACACACTGAGCGCATTTAGCTATGCTGGAAGTTCAGCTTACCCCAAATATTTCAAGAAAAGTGTTCTCTTATAGGCTACTGATCCAGTGCTTGATGTGGCTATGTATGGCGCCATATTGTAACAGCACAACAGTCATGTGATGCACACAGCAGTCATGTGATGCACACAGCATATTTAACTATAATGTATGCTAAGAGGAAGCACAGCTCAGTACTAACTCACTGTTATGCCGAGCTTGTACTGCAGTTTATGTTGAGAATCTTTTAATTAAATACAATATTTTCCATGAAAAGTTTATTGCCCAGTCTTTACCACACTTCTTAACGTTCCTAATCTGTGTCAGTGCACGGGTCCAGCAGGGTCGGCTTCAAGGGGGGGCATTGGGGGGCAATGCCCACCCAAATGGAGTGCTGTGCCCCCTCAAAAAATATTGATATAATCATACGCTTTAAAAAAATAAATACAATAATGAATTGTTATGTAATGCTGCATGCTGGGGGCAGAGTTAGCTGGCAAACTGTGAGGTCGCATCCCGCATCTGCAAGGAGCTCCGTGTCTTAACCTCTTATTTGGAATTGGAAGTTAGAGACTTTTTGGACTGGTCTTTAACCCTATTAATTTTACCTAACTATCGTGAGTTACTCTTTTTCTTAAACAATAGACCATAATAAGAATATGATAGTATCATATAAATATAAGTCTATAAATGACTACCGGCTTCTATCGACGCCTCAAAAGTGCACTGTGATCTTAGGCCCGGCCATTTATAGTTATATGATACAATCATATTCTTATAGGTTCACAGCACATATGTTGTATTAAGTAGCCTGATATCCGTTAGTTATTGTGAAACAGGTACAGCTAAATCTAATCTACAAAATTACCAGTACCTGAAAACCTAGTATCCTCACTGCTATTGCAAACAAAGGGGTTAATTGCATTGGGGGGTTTGGGGTGCATGGCTGTTTAGGGGACATGATTGAGATTTGAGAATGAGTTTAAGGGTTTTGGATCATGGTGATTAAGGGGTGAATTGTTTAAGGGGCTATTGCACTGGGGGTCTCAAGTTTAATGTCTCTGTTTTAGTGCACTGCATAGGATTTAGACTTCATTCTTTTACCTAGTGATTTAGCACATATTCTCCAAATGTTAAAAGTGGGGGATAAGCCCACCACTTTCCTGCAGAATATGTAGGTCTGCTCTAATTTTGACTCTCATACATGCTATGTAAATGTGTGCCCCCTCGTGAAAAAAAAATGCCCCCCCCCATTTCATTCGTTCTGGAGCCGACCCTGGGGTCCAGGCAGGGTTATAAATCCCGGAGGGGGGAGAAAGGCTCCATGGAAGAAAACAGGCTGAATAACTCATGCTATGTATATGCACCATGAGTTCTTCAGCCCGCTCTTCCACGGAGCCTTTCTCCCCCCTCCCTCTCCGGACCGGAGTTTGTTGTTTAGATTTATAACCCTGCCTGGAGCCGTGCACTGACACAGATTAGGAACGTTAAAAAGTGTGGTAAAGACTGAGAGATAAACTTTTTACATAGAAAACGATGTTTATGAAATATGGTAGTTAAGTAAAAGATTCTCAACATAAACTGCGGCACAAGCTCTGCATAAGAGTGAGCTAGTACTGCAGCTCTGATAAACATACTCTATAGGAAAATATGCTGTGCGTGTCACATGACTTCATCATGTGACTGCCGTGCCTCAGTGTAACGTACTTTACAATATGGCACCATACATAGCAGAATCAAGCACCTTATTAACACTCTGCTTCCAAACTATTTTTTTCAACACTTTGGGGTAAGCTGAACAGATAAAATAGACCTGATTTTTATTAATAAGAAAAATTTTGTTTTAAGAATTTGTTTCAGGCTTAAGTGTCCCTTTAAGGGTTTGTCACAAACACATTTTCTTTTCAAATCAAAATCAAATGAAAAAAACTTCAACTCAAGTTTAGGGTTTAATATATTACTAAAGTGACATAAAAGGGGAAAAAAGAAAAGGAAAATGCTGTTATAAGAGCCCTGAGGAACAGCAATGCATTACTGGGAGCTAGTCACTGATTGGTAGCTGTACACAAACGCCTCTTTTCATTGGTTCACCAGATGTTTTCAGCTAGCTCCCAGTAGTTCATTGCTGCTCCTTCAACAAAGGATGTCAAGAGACTGAAGCAAATTTGATAATATAAGTAAATTGAAAAGTTGTTTAAAATCAGATGCTCTATCTGAATCATGAAAGAAAAATGTTGAATATAATGTCCCTTTAACTGTGCGTTCACCCCTTAGAGCAGCTTCTTTTGTCTGTCAGTAGGTTGTGTGTATAAGGCACGTGGCCCTAACTCAGGAATCAATAACTATGGCTAGAATACCATATTAAGAACATGTTCCTGTTTTATAATGATCTGTGTAATATTTTGAGCATAGCTAGGAATAATATATTTCATTACATGATAAAAAGCCATGTCTGGAACCAGACTACTGCAGACTCTAAATCAATAGATATTACTGACCTTAGCTAACTATAGTGTTAATCACAGTTATTTCCAAATTATCAGCATGTCAGGAGCTACAAATGAACCTTTTTTAAAGTGATGGTAAATCCTAGCGTTTCTGAAACACTAGGATTTACTATTGGAACAAAGTATATATATATATATATATAGTATACTTCATGCTGAAAGCTCCTTTATTTATTCCTTATACATAAGTCTCATGTCTTTATAGCAGACACCCTGTCTGCAAAGTCACCTTTCTTCTGCAGAGATGAGCTTCTGAATACAGGAGTACAATAAGCTGCGTCTGACAAAAGGTCACCTCATATAGATAGAGGAAAGGAAATTTCACGCTAAGCTTGTTGGCTTGTGTGAATCAAGCTCTCGGTATTCGGGAGAGCCTTACACAGTTTGTTCCTGTCTCCTACCCTCTATGCCTGTGTTCAGTATCGGCATACGAAGAGGGAGGTGTGTCATCATCCAGCGTTCCTGATTGGCCACACGGAACTTGGTCCGGCTCGAGGATTGGTGTTGTTGCCGTTGTGAGTCTCCCGGGCGACGCTGTGGTCCCGGCCCGCTTGGTTAGGCACGTTCAAGTGCCGCCCTGCTTGTGAGTAGCTTTTCTCTCCTTATACTCACCTGTCTGGGTCTATACGTTATCACCCTATTGGCGCCTTCCTGTTTCCCCACTACAGATTTATTTATTCCAAGCGATCGTCTTCACTGAGCTGCTTTGGCAGAATGCTCTCAGAGAGGGGACGTTTCCACCTCTTAGCTAATAGTATTACGGGAAATCCGGATTGGCGCCGCATTTTTCACATAATAAATTTCACAGCTACAAAAAGGACCAGGTTTTCAAATACAACCCTTTTTTTAGGCATGCGCAAAACCACATAATATAGCCGCCAAACTGGATAACATCAGGATGCACCAAATAGATATAAATGCTACTTGCTCATCAATGTTAAAAAAAATAAATAATATAAAAATAAAAGTTAAGAAATTAATAATAATCAGTTTTAGAAAGTTGCTTAAAAATGTTGCTCTATCTGAATCATGAAAGAAAAAAATTGGGTTTATTATCCCTTTTGTGACGGAAGAGTGGGTGCCCAGGCTCACTGATGGGGGTTGGACCCACATGGTTTCCCTTATTCTGTGTTTTGGGGCTGCCTCTCATGCATGTATGGCAATAACAGTGGTGTATTTGTACAAATGATGTCACAAGCCAGTGTACAATGAAAGATTTTCACAGTCTCTGCTTAAAAGACTGATTTACGTATCTGAGCAGGCTGCTTCACAGCAGAGAGTTAATTACTCATGGCAGTAAATCTTCTAGGGACAAAAGTGGTATCTGGTCCATTTATTACCCTAAGGCTGGCACTTCAAAAGGCTGCATTTGTACATCCTCAGCCAGTCTGACTACAATCTCAGCAGGTGATCAGGGGGTGGGTCTGACTTACCAGTGATGCCCCTCTGTGTGCTGGGTTACGGTTGGTTGCTAAGATCATCGCTAGGGGGCGTGTTGTGAGCTGACAAGAGAGCTGGGCAGTTTTCTAAACCACTTTGCATGGGGCAAAAAGAGAGTTATTCCAAGTTGCCTGAACTATACAGGGGTCGATTACCCAAGAGCTCTCTAAGGGACTATAACAAGACTGCGCAAGAGGACTATTTGTATTTACCTGAATTCTACTGACTGTGGCTGATAGAACAGGGTGGTTTTTCTCCTAGCCCCAAAGTGAATTTATTTTGTGTACTTCTGTGTGTTTGCCTATTGTTAGTGAATAAAGTACAATTTATTTCACCATTCGTTTTGCTCATTGAAATGATCCCAGTTAAACATTGGTATAGAGTGCTGGTCTCCCGTGACACCTTTAATATCTTTTTACATCTGAAATAAAAAGTGTAAACATTTTATTTTAATGATTTGATTCTTTTTATTTATCTTGCTGCAAAACTGGAAAGTCAAAAGGTAACTATATCACTTAACACATTATTATATTGTATTTATAACATGCATAGCTGCCAACATTTAAAAACATTTCCAGGGACACTTTGCAGCAGAGCGAGCAAGCAGGTTACCTAATGTTGAACTGCTCTGCCAATTCAGTTCTGCGATCAAAACACACCCATTTGATTACAGCAGCAAGCTACGGAAGCCGTCTACAAAAGAAAGTTTATCTTGACAAAACAACTTGTTTTCTCAACATAACAAGTTAGATAAAAATAATTTATGATTACCAGATAAATTCCTTTCCTTCCGGATAGGGAGAGTCCACTTATTCATTCCTTACTGTTGGGAAATACAACACCTGGCCACCAGGAGGTGGCAAAGACACCCCATCCAAAGGCTTAAATATCCCTCCCACTTCCTCATTACCCCAGTCATTCTGCTGAGGGAACAAGGAAAAGTAGGAGAACATCAGGTTATAAATGGTGCCAGAAGAATAAAATAAATAGGAGGCCGGCCATAGACAAGAAAAAATGTGCGGGGGCCGGGGACTGTTCATTCCTTACTGTTGGGAATACTATACCCAAGCTCCAGAGTACACTGAATGAATAACGGGAGGGAACAAAAAGGAAGAGGCGGACCCTATTCTGAGGGCACCACAGCCTGCAAAACTTTTCTCCCATAAGCTGCTTCAGCCGAAGCAAAAACATCAAAATTGTAAAATTTTGAAAAAGTATGTAAGGAGGACCAGATAGCTGCCTTACAAATCTGATTCATAGAGGCCTCGTTCTTAAAGGCCCAAGAGGAAGCCACTGCTCTAGTGGAATGAGCTGTTATCCTCTCAGGAGGACTATGTCCCGCTGTCTTGTAAGCTAAGCGGATGCCACTCCTCAACCAAAAAGATAGCCTTCTGCTCCTTACACTTCCCTCAATAGACAACAAGCAAGGAGGAAGATTGTCTAAACTCCTTAGTGGCCTGAAGATAGAACTTCAAGGCGCAAACCACATCCAAATTGTGAAGTAATAGTTCCTTTGATGAAGAAGGATTAGGACACAAGGAAGGAACCACAATCTCCTGATTAATGTTGCGATCTGACACAACCTTAGGAAGAAACCCTAATTTAGTACGTAAAACTGCCTTATCTGCATGAAAAATCAGATAAGGGGGCTCACATTGCAAAGCAGAGATCTCAGAAACTCTGCGCGCAGAGGCAATCGCCAATAAAAAGAGAACCTTCCAAGATAACAATTTAATGTCAACGGAATGCAGCGGCTCAAACGGAACCTGTTGCAAAATCCGACGAACAAGATTTAGGCTCCAAGGAGGAGCCTCATATATAAACACAGGTCTGATCCTAATCAGAGCCTTAACAAAGGACTGCACGCCTGGAAGCTCAGCCAGTCTCTTTTGCAATAAAACCAACAGGGCTGAAATCTGTCCCCTCAGGTAACTAGCAGAAAGGCCCCTCTCCAGCCCATCCTGGAGAAAATATAACATCCTGGCAACCTTAACTCTGTGCCAGGGAAAACCATGCACTTCACACCAGAATAAGTAGGTCCTCCACACCTTGTGGTAGATATGCCAAATAACTGGTTTACAGGCTTGAATAAGAGTATCAATGACACTCAGAGAAACCTCTCTTGGCTAGGACTAATCATTCAATCTCCACAAAGTCAGCCTCAGAGAATCTAGATTTTGATGAACAAATGGACCTTGTACTAGCAGGTCTCTGCGACAAGGTAACTTCCACAGAGGCAATGAGGACATAACCACTAGATCCGCGAACCACGTCCTTCGCGACAACGATGAAGCAATCAGGATTACTGATACCCGCTCCTGCTTGATGCGGGCCACCACTCAAGGAAGAAACGGTAATGGAGGAAAAAGATATTTGAGTTTGAACCTCCAGGGCACTGCTAGTGCATCTATAAAATCCCCTTGGGGATCCCTCGACCCGTACCTAGGTAGCTTAGTATTAAGGTCGGACGCCATAAGATCAAAAGGCAAAGAATGACTGGGGTAATGAGGAAGTGGGAGGGATATTTAGATATCCAGAGAGGGATTGCCTGGTATTTCGGGGCTGGACTGTACTGTGAAGTCAGGATCAGACTGATATGCTTCAGGACAGTTCTTCTCTGTCAAAGCCACATCTTGAGCAAAAAGAGGCTGCTTCTTGGGTGGTAACTAGCCATAGAACAAGCTATTATGCTATTTGTTCGTTCTCAGGTTGAGCGCTTCTCTTTTTATTTATGCAAATTATGACACTTAGGGAAGTCTCCCTAAGTGTGATGCGGGAATCCACATGTGGACCCATTGCTCAGTGTGCCTAGAGGGTTATGGCTGCACCTCACTGACGAGGCTCACAATAGGCCGAAATGTACGTCTGGGGTTTTGCCGTTTCTCTCGTTCAGAGAGGGATTGCCTGGTATTTCGGGGCTGGATTGTACTGTGAAGTCAGGATCAGACTGATATGCTTCAGGAAAGTTCTTCTCTGTGAAAGGCACATGTTGAGCAAAAAGAGGCTGCTTCTTGGGTGGTAACTAGCCATAGAACAAGCTATTATGCTATTGTTCATTCTCAGGTTGAGCGCTTCTATCTTTTTATTTATATTTAAGCCTTTGGCTGGGGTGTCTTTGCCTCCTCCTGGTGGCCAGATGTTGTATTTCCCAACAGTGAGAAATGAAGCCGTGGACTCTCCCTATCTTAGGAAGGAAAAGAAAAATGAATGGCCTCTCTGGGCTTCCGTACCAAACACTTACACCTACCCCATAATATTAACAATACCAGTCTCTGGAACACATCTGGGCACATGGTTATTGTTATAACACAGCATCAAAATTGGGCAGACAGATAATATGTGAACCCATTCAATAATAATAACAATATTCTGGTAGAAGTTATTCATATTTAAATATTACACTATATCTATACATCAAATGTTGGGCACAAGAGGTAGCATTTCCGGGGCCAAAAGAAAATCCAGGGACATACAACAAAAATCAAGAACCGTCCCTTGAAATCAGGGATTGTTGGCAACTATGAACATGTCTTGCAAATTATATGTAAACACAAATAAGGAAACAGATGGCTTCCTTGCATAGGAATACTGCTGCAATAATGTAGGGGTTTGCATCAGACAGTGTGGGAGGATCATTTTTCTGGCTCCTTAAAACTAAAACGGATGTCACAGGACAAAGGTTTCTACTTTTTTTCTCCTTTATTGTGCATAGCAAATGGAAATTATTTCCAGGGATATTGCGAATCAGAGCTATGAGTAACGTTTCAAAACTCCAGTTTAAAGTGGAATAAGCACAAAATATTTATCTAATCTGTAAACAACAGGAGAGTTCCCAGGGCACCAAATTAGATTTATTAATGTTAAAAAATACAACAAATTTAAATAAGACCAACAAAAACCTTGTGTACAATCTGATTTTTATGCCAATGGCAGATAAGTAGGGGTGGGCGAATGTGGTGAAAGTGTCATTTGTTTGCTAGAACAAATAGTCTTGTGGATATTAATTTTGGAGAATCAAATGTTGATTAGAATGAAAATTCATTAAAATTCGGCAATCAAATGTTATTTCCGGGTTTCAAAGGTTACTTCAAATGTTCATAATTAGAGCAAATATCCACATTCGAAATTTTGAATGTAACATTTGATTTAACAAATACTGTTCAGAAGTTCAGTAGTTCATGTGGTGGGGAATTTAGTAATTTTTCATCATCAAAATACTGCGTAAAGCATTTAGGAATTAGGCAGAAATGAGTTAAAACTGAAAACTCAGCAATAGTTCTTGCTGCTATTTCTACAAAGTGCTTATTAATATTTTCTGTTTATTTGTAAAGCATTTATTATGGAAAAAAAGAATTGTGTAGCATAATGTATATTTCTGCTAATGTTATTTAGTTTGTTTATAAATCAACAGACGTATAAAAATGTTTGTCACTATTAAAGGGCCATTATAGTGTTAAACTGACACGCTCTAATGCATTAAAACCTGTCAATTTAACACTAGTTGCGCTGTAATGCTATGTGTTAAACCCCCGCTAAGGGGTTAAACGCATTCTTAAAGTCCCTCTTGGGACATGCAGTGCACTGCTGGTCCTAAACAGAAACTGCTGCTGATCCAATCGGCAACGCTAGCTACAAAGCTGAGTCATGTGACTAGCGCTGCTGATTGGATCAGCCACAGTTCTGCAGGTCCTGAGTGGGACTTTAACAATATGATTAACCTCTTTGTGTTACTAAGTGTTTAAAATGACTCTTATGGATTAAAGCATGTTATTTTAACACTGAAATGGCCCTTTAAGAATGAATCAATGCAAGAAGCTATAAAACAATTGAAATGTATGTGTCATTGACATTCAAAGACATATTTTGGTGGTGGAAGGGAGGGAGGGGACGAAATGCAATGTCCTAAACCTAATGTATATTATCGTTCTACACCTAGCTCACAAGAGACAAATAATTGTCCAGTTTGCCTTATTGCAGTATTTGATCCTAATGCAGCTTAGAGTAAACAGTGAATCACTGTTTACTCTAAGCTGCATTAGGATCGTAGCTACGAATGCAGTTGCACAGTGGAACTTCTGCCCGATGCGGCTTCTAACTACAAGCACAGGAGCGTGCCGGTACTATTTTACAAAGGGCGTATGGTGCTTCCCCTATTCGATGACCCATGCCCCAGTAAAATTGACATTAGTGAAATTTTCATAGTGAGGCAGCCGGAGCGCAGATAATGGTGCGGAAATTTAGAAATAATTTTAATAGAAATATTGCAAACTGGAAAATTATTTTGGCATCAATATATATCAAAAAGCAACAAAATCCAGCGAGCCTCTAATGCACAAATATTTATTGAAAAACACACCGATTACAGGGTAAAAAATAGCTCTTAAGCAATAAAAAACATCAAAAAAGATGCAATGACAACAGCTCCCTGCCAGTCAATATCAATATATATGTGATAATAAAATAATTTATATAAAGTAATCTCATCTATGTGAATTTACCATCACTTTAAGCTTGCACTACACAGAGTTAGAACTTATGTCACAAATATAAAATAAACTCATGAATAATATAGAGTAATGCAGTCAGTGTAAAATGTACAGCCCCCGCTCTGTATTGTGCACGAGAAACGGAAGCGCAGGATAGCGCTTGTCACAACTGATCTGTGAATGTGCAGCACTTCTGTCACACGGTGTAAATAAAGATGCACAGCTGCACTAACAGGCAACAGCAAGAGGTTAAATAAGGGAGCAGCTACAGGAGGTGATTAGTAGCCCGGTTACTCTAGTGTTGCCCAGCAGCTCAATGTCCCTTTAAAGGGATAGGAAAGTCAAAATTAAACTTGCAAGAATCAGATAGAGGATGCAATTTTAAGACAATTTCAGAATCACTTCTATTTTAAAATGTGCTTTGTTCTCTTGGTATCCATTGTTGACAACGAATACCCAGATACCCTATACTAGCGGGAGCAAGTTGGTGTCTGTATACATTTGTCTCTTGTGATTGGTTAACTAGATGTGTTCAGCTAGCTGCCAGTAGTGTAATGATGTTCCTTTAGCAAAGGGTAACAAGAGAATGAAGCATATTTGATAATGAAAGTAAATTTGATAGATGTTTAAAATTTTATGTTCTATCCGAAATATAAAGGAAAATGTTGGGGTTTCCTGTCCCTTTAACTCTAAGGCATCTACTTATCAAGCCGTCAACCGCAAATACGCTGGAATTCCGCAGCGTATTTGTGGCGAGCCTGATTCCCCTTAGTTATCAAACCCTACAGACCGGCAAAAGTAGAATTTTGTGATGTAACATACGATCTGCTGGACACAATCCGACACAGATCGATACTTACGTCATTACAGATGTTCCGAGTGCAAATTCGGCACAATCTGACTACTTTTGCTAGTTATCAAATTTCTACCAGGCACTATTCCGGCCCAGCGTACCTGGTTTTCAATCCGCTGCCCTGGAGCCGGCGGATGCCATAGGAATCAATTGGAGTCTGAAAGCAGCAAAAGCTCATCTTCGCTGCTGCCCGATATCCCATTGATTCCTATGGTAACATTTACACTTAACACCCTAACATGTACCCCGAGTCTAAACACCCCTAATCTGGCCCCCCTACACCGCCGCCACCTACATTATATTTATTAACCCCTAATCTGCCCACGCTACACCGCCGCCACTAAATTTATTAACCCCTAAACCTAAGTCTAACCCTACCCTAACACCCCCTAACTTAAATATAATTTAAATAAATCTAAATAAATATTCCTATCATTAAATAAATTATTCCTATTTAAAACTAAATACTTACCTAAGCTAGCTACAATATAACTAATAGTTACATTGTATCTAGCTTAGGGTTTATTTTTATTTCACAGCTAAGTTTGTATTTATTTTAACTAGGTACAATAGTTATTAAATAATTATTAACTATTTAATAACTTCCTAGTTAAAATAAATACAAATATACCTGTAAACTAAAACCTAACCTAAGTTACAATTACACCGAAACACTACACTATAATTAAATTCCATAAACTAAATACAATTAAATAAAATTATCGAAAGTACAAAACCCCCCCCCACTTAATTACAGAAAATAATAAACAAATTACAAGATTTTTAAACTAATTACACCTAATCTAATCCCCCTAACAAAAATAAAAAAAGCACCAACCCTATACTAAATTACAAATAGCCCTTAAAGGGGCCTTAAAGGGGAATTTTTTTCTACCTTAATTCCGATTGGCTGATAGAATTCTATCAGCCATTCGGAATTGAAGGGACGCCATCTTGGATGAAGTCACTTAAAGGTACCTTCATTCAACAAGACGTCGTCAGAAGAGGATGCTCCGCGTCGGATGTCTTGAAGATGGACCCGCTCCACTCCGGATGGATGAAGATAGAAGATGCCGTCTGGATGAAGATTTCTGCCCGTCTGGAGGACCACTTCTGCCGGATTCGTTGAGGACTTCGGCCCGGTTGGGTGAAGACTTCTCACGGTACTTTAGATAATTTTATTTAATTTTATTTAGTTTAGGGAATTTATTTATTTATAGTGTAGTGTTAGGTGTAATTGTAACTTAGGTTAGGTTTCATTTTACAGGTATATTTGTATTTATTTTAACTAGGAAGTTATTAAATAGTTAATAACTATTTAATAACTAGTTAAAATAAATACAAACTTGCCTGTAAAATAAAAATAAACCCTAATATAGCTACAATGTAACTATTAGTTATATTGTAGCTAGTTAGGGTTTATTTTATAGGTAAGTATTTAGTTTTAAATAGGAATAATTTATTTAATGATATGAATATTTATTTAGATTTATTTAAATTATATTTAAGTTAGGGGGTGTTGGGGTTAAACTTAGTTTTAGGCGTTAATAAATTTAATATACTGGCAGCGGTGTAGGGGGGCAGATTAGGGGTTAATAAATATAATGTAGGTGGCGGCGGTGTATGGGGCGGCAGATTAGGGGTTAATAAGTATAATGTAGGTGGCACCGGCAGATTAGGGGTTAATAAGTATTATGTAGGTGGCGGCGGTGTAGGGGGTGGCAGATTAGGGGTTAATAAGTATAATGTAGGTGGCGGTGGGCACCGAGAGCGGCGGTTTAGGGGTTAAATTTAGTTGCGGCAGGGTCCGTGAATGGCGGTTTAGGGGTTAATACATTTATTAGAGTTGCAATGTGCGGTATAGGGGGTAAAAAAAGCAGAAGAGCAGCGAGATCGCTGACTGCTAGTTAACAGTTCGCTGCTCATCGCCCCGTACTTGGTGCACGGCTTTTTGACGGCTTTTTTTATAATTTTGGAGAACGTATTCAGGTCCGCGGCAGCAATGTTAGGTGATCTTAGGCGAGCGTATTGGTGCCGTCGAATGCAAGTAAGTTGACGGCTTGATAAGTAGATGCCTAAGCATCTTGTGAGATAAACCATTGCCATTTGTATATGAACCATGTGAAATCTAGAGGGTCATGTGACTCATCATTTGAAGAAAAGAGACAGCTCCTTATATCATGAGGTCTCAGGTTTATTTGTTAGAGATTGGCTCAGTCTCCTTGACTGATGCGTTTCCATTCTCTGACTCTACATATGAGCCCTAAATAATCACAAAACGTGTGTGCACAACCCTTACCCTCCTTATCCGGTAATGCCCAATAGCTGCTTTTTTCATTAGACTCAATCCGCAATCTTCTACTCTATACACGGTAAACAGAATAAAATGTGTTGTTTGGTACAATATATTGTTTAGTTTTCTTTTACTTTGCAAGATTTAACTGTTGCTCAAATGTCCCTAAATCAAATTATGAAAATAAGATAGTTATGGAACAAAATGAATCTTATAATATATATATATAAATGTAGATTTAACAATACAGACAAGTAAAAGCGTTAAAATATACACAAATAGAATATACACAGATTTAATCCACACAAAGAGTTAAAGGACATGAAACTCAAAATGTTCTTCTGTGACTCAGACAGAGCATACAATTTAAAAATGTTTCTAGGGGTGTGGCTAAGTGGTGGCCATGTATGGTCGTACTTCATTAGGCTCCTGGATATTTAATTGAATATAAGCTGTTTTTCCTAAGGTCGAAACCTACCAGCCTACATCAAATCTATAACTTACAAATCGTATGCCTTCTGGCACCTTGTTTGCTGATAGGATCGACCGTCTATGCAATCCAGGAACAGAGCTAGCCTGCTGAGTAGTGATGTCGCGAACCTAAAATTTTCGGTTCGCGAACCGCGG
Source organism: Bombina bombina (assembly GCF_027579735.1). Classification (NCBI taxonomy): domain Eukaryota; kingdom Metazoa; phylum Chordata; class Amphibia; order Anura; family Bombinatoridae; genus Bombina; species Bombina bombina. The sequence goes on from NW_026512668.1 coordinate 45,886, forward strand.
ACTCGAACTTCCGGTATTGTTCGCGAACGCGCGAATCGTTATTGAATTCAATAGGCAGGCGAACTTTAAAACCTACAAGGACTCTTTCTGGCCACAATAGTGATGGAAAAGTTGTTTCAAGGGTACTAACACCTGGACTGTTGCATGCTGGAGGGGGATCCCTGGCAAAACTCCCATGGAAAATTACATAGTTGATGCAGAGTCTGCTTTTAAGCCATAATGGGTCTAAATCAACTAACATTCCCAAAGTGGCTGTCTCAAAACATCCCGGACAGAAGATAGATTGATAGTGATAGATAGGATAGATATACATAGATTGATAGTTAGATGGAATCGATAGAAGAGAAATAGATAGATTTGTTAGATATATAATTACCCTAATAAATTCTAATAATCAAACATGTGTTCTTGGACCCAACTAGCTTGTGTCAATTAGTACTTTTCTTAGCACTTTAATCCCTGTTCCCCCCCCCCTATCGGGGGAGTTCTATGTGGCCTGCCAGATTACCCTGAAAAATTATAATAATAAGACATGTGGTCTGCTACCTATTTTAACGAGGTTGTTTTTTAAGTACTACCATTCTTAGCACTTTAATCTCTGTAACTCCCCCTATTTGGTGAGGTCTATACGGCCTGGATGTTTACCCATACAAAATATAATAATAAGACATCTGCTCTTGGTCTGCGACCCATGGTAACTATGTTGTGTTAATTAGTAATGTCCTTCGCATTTTAATAGCTGTTACTCATACTCACCCTATCGGTGGAGGTCTATATGGCCTGCATGATTACCCTTACAAAATATAACAACCAAACATATGTTCTGGGACCCATGGTAAGTAGGTTGTGTTATGTAGTACTGTTCTTTGCATTTTCATACCTGTTACAACACCAAATGGTGGCAGGTCTATCTGTCCTTCATGATTAGCTGCACCCAAACCCAAAAAAAAGCCGAGTGGTCTTAGACTAACACCCATGGCTAACTCTTTTGTTTCAATTAGTACTATTCTTAGCACTTTCATCCCTGTTACGGGCGGTCTACATGGCCATCATGATTAGCTGAACAAAATACTACAATCCAACCTTTGCTCAGTCTTCATAGGCCCTTCATTGTCTGTATTTTGATAGTACAGTTCTTATTATTTTTATAGCTGATACAACACCGAATGTTGTCAGCTCTATATGGCCTGCATGATTAGCTGCACCCAATACAAAAATAAATCCAAGCGGTCTTGGATTAACACCCATGGCTAACTCTGTTGTTTCAAGTAGTACTATTCTTAGCACTTTCATCTCATCATCCCTGTTACTTCCAGGACTCTCGGTGGTGGTGGTCTACATGGCCATCATGATTAGCCTAACCAAATACTACAATCCAACCTTGGCTCAGTCTTCCTAAGGCCCTTCATTTGCTGTATTTTGGTAGTACTGTTCTTATTACTACATGGTGGTCTACATGGCCATCATGATTAGCCTAACCAAATACTACAATCCAACCTTGGCTCAGTCTTCCTAAGGCCCTTCATTGGCTGTATTTTGGTAGTACTGTTCTTATTAGTTTAATAGCTGATACGACACCGAATGTTGTCAGCTCTATATGGCCTGCATGAATAGCCGCACCCAAAGCCAGAAAAAACCCAAGCGGTTTTGCACTAACACCCATGGCTAACTCTGTTGTTTCAAGTTCTAATATTCTTAGCTCTTTCATCTCATCATCCCTGTTACTTCCAGGACTCTCGGTGGTGGTGGTCTACATGGCCATCATGATTAGCCTAACCAAATACTACAATCCAACCTTGGCCCAGTCTTCCTAAGGCCCTTCATTGGCTGTATTTTGGTAGTACTGTTCTTATTAGTTTAATAGCTGATACGACACTGAATGTTGTCAGCTCTATATGGCCTGCATGAATAGCCGCACCCAAAGCCAAAAAAAAGCCAAGCGGTTTTGCACTAACACCCATGGCTAACTCTGTTGTTTCAAGTTCTACAATTCTTAGCTCTTTCATCTCATCATCCCTGTTACAGTGATGATTGACAATTTTTGCAATACTGTTAACAGAAATATGATTGCTGACAACAATTGGCTAGGTGGGCCTGGCTCACAGCAGGCTGCAAGGCAAAGTGGAAAAGAGGAAAGTGCTATTCAATGGCACCAGCAAACTGAGGATTCAAATCACAGCAACTATTACCAAAAATTTTAATTTTTAATTATTAGAATACTGTCACAACAAATATGATTGGTGTAAATATTTTTTAAGTAGGCCTGGCACACAGGCTTGGAAGGCTGTAGAAAAGTGCAATTCAAAGGCACAAGCAAACTGAGGGTTAAGATCATCAACAATAAAGATTTTTTTAATTTTAATTAGTAACTATACTGTGACAAAAAATTTGGATTGGTGTAAATAGTTGGCAAGACGGCCTGGCACAAAAGGATGGCAGGCAGGAGGGAGATGCAATTCAAGGACACTAGGAGACTGATTACTGACAGTCTAAACAGTGATGATTGACAATTTTTGCAATACTGTTAACAGAAATATGATTGGTGACAACAATTGGCTAGGTGGGCCTGGCTCACAGCAGGCTGCAAGGCAGGAGGAAAGTGCTATTCAATGGCACTAGCAAACTGAGGATTCAAATCACAGCAACTATTACCAAAGATTTTAATTTTTAATTATTAGAATACTGTCACAACAAATATGATTGGTTTAAATATTTTTTAAGTAGGCCTGGCACACAGGCTTGGAAGGCTGTAGAAAAGTGCAATTCAAAGGCACGAGCAAACTGAGGGTTAAGATCAACACTAAAAAATTTTTTTATTTAAATTAATAACTATACTGTCTGACTGTGACAACAATTATGATTGGTGTAAATAGTTGGCTAGACGGCCTGGCACAAAAGGCTGGCAGTGGCAGGCAGGAGGTAAATGAAATTCAATGGCCCTAGGAGACTATTTGCAGTCCAAAAAATTATGTTTTTTTTTTTTTTATTACTGTTACAAGAATTGTGATTGGTGCCACTAATTGGCTACTTGGGCCTGGCAGACAGGCTGGCAGATATGAGTCGTGGATGGTAGGTAGGGCAGTAATTTAACACAGTATGCTGTGTAAGTGACAAAAACACAGGACTGATAGAAAATTAAGTTACATTACACTAGCAAAATATTTTAAAATTTTAGATTTTAATATTAAAATTATGTTAAGAAGTGCAATGCACATATGACTCTATGAGTGGTCGCACTGGCTGGCTGCTACGTAGGGCAGCAATTATAACAACAGTATGCTGTGTAAGTCAGATAGACAGTTAGACACAGGCCTGATAGAAAATACAATTAGATTACACTAGCATAATGATTTAAAGACTTTTTTGGAAATTTTAAGAAAAAGGTTAAGCACATACATATGAGTCGTGGCTGATAGCCTTGGAAGGGCAGCTATTAAAAACAGTAGGCTATGTATGTCGGATACACACACGCCTGATAGAAAATACTATTAGATTACACTAGAAAAATGATTGAAATTATTTTTTTGGGGGGGAAATTAAAATAAGGTTAAACACATATGAGTCGTGGCTCATAGACTAGGGAGGGCAGCAAGTAAACACAGTAGGCTCTCTATGTCAGCAAAACACACAGGCCGGATAGAAAATTAGATTTGATTACACTAGCAAACAAATTTAAACTTTTTTTTTTTTTTATATTAAAATTAAGGTGAAAGAAAAATAGATATGAGTGCTGGGTGGCTGCCTGGCACAGACCAATTAACCAAAAGACTGAAAAAAAAAAGAGGTATATTAATGCTGAGTGAGCCTGACAGACACAGGCATGATAGTAAATGTAATTAGATTACACTAGAAAAATATTTTTGTGTGTTTTTTTTTAAATTAAAAATAATGTTATAAAAGGATATTAACACTGCTGGCTGGCACAGAGCAATGAACCAGAGTATATGCTGTGTGACACTGGCCTGATAGAAAATGAAAAAAAATTACACTAGAAAAATAATTATATTTTTGGGTTAGTTAAATTTAAACTAATGTTGTTAGAGAGATATCAGTGGTGCTTAAACACACAGCTGAAAGCCAGGCAAATGCTAATAAAGAAAAAAGAAAAAAAAAAAAAACGTCACGAAATATAGCCCTAAAAAGGGCTTTTTGGGGTGCTGTGCTTGCAGCAGAGATGAGTGGAGTCCTTCTGGACTGTAAATACACTAGCATAGCTATGTTTTTCCTATTAATGTCAGGAGCAAAAACATAACACGTCCTATCATTAAAAAAGCAAGGTGGTTATGAGTCTAAAATGGCGGATTCCGAGTAGCTGGGAGTGTCTGTGAGGGAGTGTCTGATGTTGATTGGCTCTAATGTGTCAGGCGGCTGTGACATAAAGGGTCAAAGTTTCCACAATGATGACACATAGGGGCGGATCGAACATCGCTATGTCTTCGCCCACAAACGCGAACGCGAACAAGCTATGTTCGCTGTGAACCGTTCGTGGGCGAACAGTTCGGGAAATCACTACTGCTGAGACCTGAAACCGTGGCCTATCGTTGAGCGCCCAATTCCCCCCCCCCCCGGTAATCCGAGGTACACAGCTCTAGCTCTGCCACTAATATCAACTCTTATTAAAACTTTGTCATGGAGGATTCACTTTCACTCATACATGCCCTACTTAGGGATCTTGATCATAAGCTTGATGGCTATTTTAACAGCCTAATAGTCGCTACTAGAGGGGAGATCCATGAGAAAGCCTCTCGACAGCCAATGGGACCTACATCCACCTTTATAACAGAAGCCACTTTAATGCCAAATAGCAGGAGAACCTCACCAGCCACTCCGACCCTTCCTCAGATCCCAGTTAGCAAGGATAGGACAATACAAGACTTATGGGCCAACTTAGAGCATTAAATGCAAGACAACCTTGATCAGCCTATTTACCTGACAGAAGCCTGGCACATGGTGGGCAATAGTGCTAAATCCAATTTGGCGGACGCAACTGAAGTCAGCGCATTGGACAGTTTTACAACACCCTTCCCGGTGAGAGAGGAACAGAGTCAGGGAAGCAAGCCGCAATCAAATGGGCAAAGTGTTGGGAGAGCGACTCGAGATGACTGGAATTGTTTTGAAACTAGTCCTGCAGATGACAGCACTCGCATTATTAATATAGCCCAGAGAGCACTTGAAGCTGGTACACGTGTGACCTGGTTGAGGGCGGCTGACCTCCCGGGAGTGAAGAGGATCACATCTGGGCTAAAAAGCTAGCAGCACAAGTGGATTTACTTCAAGAGGTGAATAAGGAAGTTGGACTTTTTTTTTCTACTCCTACTGAGGCATGGCTCAGCGGATCCCTAGCAATCTACACAAACCTCACGATTCTAGAGGACATGACACAAAAAAAATGCGGGTCTTACAGCTTCCTCGATCTTAACACTCTAGTAACTGTTTATGCTACATCAACTTTGTGAACAGCAGCTCCAGATCTGGAATTGGGTAATGTGGTCAAAGAGTTTGAGTCTTTAGAGATCCCATTTACCCAATGATATAAATGATGACTTTAGGGTCTTAAATGATGTCTCAGAGACGTACAGTTTTAGCCAACCTTAGCATTAACAGCTTATTTTATTAAGGCTGAGTATGTTTCCCTGTTTACTGTATAATGTTTAAGAAGTAACTAAGAAGAGACACCTTTTATTGTAGTTTTAGCTTTCTCTGATAAAGTTTTTAAGTTATATGTATATATTCTAGGCTACACATTCGCTACGTATGTGATTAAATCCCACTTTCCTTTATGGGTGAAGCAACAACTTTCACTAGCTAATTGTGCCTATGTATATACACATATATCCTGCTGAATAACATGTATACTACCATCTCACTTATGACCATCAATCCATTCTTATAGTTGAGTCTCTATTTTATTGATCAGTGTTTCAACTGCTACTATGGAGGGGCGACTATAGCAGAGGCTTTAACTTTCATTACCAAGGTTTATAAATTATGTGTGTACACTAAGTTAAGCACCATTATCTATACTTAAACCAAATATGAGTTTAAACTGCACTTCCCTGTTTACTCGCTGCAATAAGTCTGATCAGCTAATTTTGCTTATCTTGGATATCATTACACCCTGAATTAGCTTGTGGCCCAGGAGACTATGGTCTCGAGTAAGCACCTAAGATATGTATGTACGGTTACTTACAATTTAGTTTGTCCTTGATCCTCTTGCTTGGTTTATCACCAGCACCTGGACCAATTAACCATAATTGTATCCACCCTATATAATCTATATGACCCCTCATGCTTCCAATAATATTATAGGGTTTGCTGGAGTCGCTTAAAGGCAAATACTTCAATTTTAGCGATCTTCCCCCAACATTATCTCATACTTACTGGGATGATATACACCCAGCCTATAGCCACCACCCTCATACAAATAAGAGCTCCCTATTATCTGTTTCATCATTCCTCTCATTACCTATATCATCAGCTAGAACACCCGTCTCCCCCCACTCCCCATCCCAATATTGAGCAGCTCTTGCCTGCTGATATCCCCTAACCTTCAACAAAACATTACATTATATAGAAAAATGAGGTTTCATTTAAATGTACATTAAGTTGTTTCTGACGTCTGGCTGTTTGCTTTTACTCATTAAGTTGTACTATTTTTTTATGTCAAGACTTATCTCACGGTCTATTCTTTCAGAATGTCAATTTCATGTACCTTTATTATCTATGGTTTCCTCTGTTACTGCACAAAACCTCAGTAAAAAATTATTTTAAAAAAAACTTTGTTCACATGATATTCTGTGTTGTAGAGATACCTAGGTAGGCATCTGGAGCACTATATGGCAGGAAATACTGCTGCCCTCTAGTGAGCTTGTAAATGGATAAGATTCTTGCAAAACTGTTGCCATATAGTGCTCCAGACTTATGCACTCTGCTGAGCTTATATCCCTGCGTTTCAACAAAAGATACCAAGAGAATGTAGAAAACCTGATAATAGAAGTAAACTAGAGTTGTTTAAAATTGTATTTTATCTGAATCATGACAGATTTTTTTTAGGTTTCATATCCCTTTAAGACTATATACATAAGTGCAGTTGTCAGTATAAAAAGCAGAAGAACTTGGAGTTGCAAACACGTATTACTGAGTGTAAGTGAACTAAGGTATCTGAGGTTACAACATTTCTGCAATGTCTTTGCTTGTAGCTACTACTTCACACACACACACACACACACACACACACACACACACACACACACACACACACACATATATATATATAATTCTAATCTGTTGTCTTTGCTTGTAGCTACTACTTCACACACACACACATATATATAATTCTAATCTGTTGTCTTTGCTTGTAGCTATTACTTCACACACACACACACACACACATATATATAATTCTAATCTGTTGTCTTTGCTTGTAGCTACTACTTCACACACACACACACACACACATATATATATATATATAATTCTAATCTGTTGTCTTTGCTTGTAGCTATTACTTCACACACACACACACATATATAATTCTAATCTGTTGTCTTTGCTTGTAGCTACTACTTCACACACACACACACATATATATATATAATTCTAATCTGTTGTCTTTGCTTGTAGCTATTACTTCACACACACACACACACATATATATAATTCTAATCTGTTGTCTTTGCTTGTAGCTACTACTTCACACACACACACACATATATATATAATTCTAATCTGTTGTCTTTGCTTGTAGCTACTACTTCACACACACACACATATATATAATTCTAATCTGTTGTCTTTGCTTGTAGCTATTACTTCACACACACACACACCCACACACACATATATATAATTCTAATCTGTTGTCTTTGCTTGTAGCTACTACTTCACACACACACACATATATATAATCCTAATCTGTTGTCTTTGCTTGTAGCTATTACTTCACACACACACACATATATATATAATTCTAATCTGTTGTCTTTGCTTTAAGCTACTACTTCACACACACACATATATATAATTCTAATCTGTTGTCTTTGCTTGTAGCTACTACTTCACACACACACACACACACACACACGCACACACATATATAATTCTAATCCGTTGTCTTTGCTTGTAGCTGCTGCTTCACAAACACACACATATATATAATTTTAGCAAAAGACAGATCCACGGTGCTCACCTGCACCACGTGTATTTCCGGCAGCGTTTCTTCAGCGTGCACACGTCTAAAGGGAGCCTGTTCCTGGTAGAGGGTGCAGCTAGATAGCGTCCTCGTTAGAACGCAAGGAAAGTTCAAAGGTAGCAGTATAATCCACAGCAACTCCTACTCACAGGAAAATAAAGTCTTCGGTAAAAGTAAATAGAATCTTTATTAGTGGTGAATGCAGCTTAAAAACAAAAGGGAGCAGACAGCTCACATAAGCAGGAAAGAATATCCAGCAGTGCTATAGACTGCACATACTGGATTCACCTTTTAAAGGTGTACACTTCAAATTTCATTAAACACACATGTGGTAATTAACACCTTCCTGCCTGTCTTAGTTGACTATACTACACACAATTATCTGTCAGTGGCTATCCAATTCCATTATACTACATATTAACAATGGGAAAAACCTAAAAAAAACTACAGCTTTATAATTTATTCTATCATACAATGTGATTAAATAAGAAGTAAAGGATAAAAGATAAATACATATACAAAGTACAGAAATATACAAAGAGAATTCTTAAATAAACAGGTTAACATCTGATTCCATATTTATTCCCAGAGGATGTCTAGTACACAATGTGAATATCCACTGTGCTTCCTTATAGTTTAGTTTATACTCCCTATCCCCTCCCCTCTTGTGTCTGGGGATGTGGTCTATTGCCTGAAAGGATGCCAGTGATGAATCTGCATCATGCATATTTTTGAAAAGTTTTGCTACTGGTGTGAAAACCTTGGGATTGTCAATGTCCCTAATATGCTCAAGTGCTCTATCTCTGAGCATCCTCTTAGTTTTCCCTACATACTGAATTGGCATCCCCTACAGGTCAGGAGATAAACTACAATGTGGAATTGCAGTTCAGATTGTGTCTAATTTGATAATTATTGTTAGAGACTGAAGATCTGATAGATTCACCCTCTATGACATAGTTACAAGTCTTGCAAATCCTGGATTTGCACCTGTAAAAACCCAACCTCTTAGGTAACCAAGTGCGCATATTGCGCTCAGGTAATTGTGAAGGAGCCACCATATTCCCTATGGTTTTTGCTTTTCTGGCCAAAAATTTGCATCCATTGTTCGCCACCTTCTCCAAAATGGGGTCAGTGGCAAGAATGGGTAAACATTCCTTTACAAGGTTACAGATATATATATATATATATATATATATATATATATATATATATATATATATATATATATAATTTTAATCTGTTGTCTTTGCTTGTAGCTACTACTTCATACACACACACACATATATATAATTCTAATCCGTTGTCTTTGCTCGTAGCTGCTGATACACACACACACATATATATAATTCTAATCTGTTGTCTTTGCTTGTAGCTACTACTTCACACACACACACACACACACATATATATATATATAATTCTAATCTGTTGTCTTTGCTTGTAGCTATTACTTCACACACACACACACATATATAATTCTAATCTGTTGTCTTTGCTTGTAGCTACTACTTCACACACACACACACATATATATATATAATTCTAATCTGTTGTCTTTGCTTGTAGCTATTACTTCACACACACACACACACACACATATATATAATTCTAATCTGTTGTCTTTGCTTGTAGCTACTACTTCACACACACACACACATATATATATAATTCTAATCTGTTGTCTTTGCTTGTAGCTACTACTTCACACACACACACATATATATAATTCTAATCTGTTGTCTTTGCTTGTAGCTATTACTTCACACACACACACACCCACACACATATATATAATTCTAATCTGTTGTCTTTGCTTGTAGCTACTACTTCACACACACACACACATATATAATCCTAATCTGTTGTCTTTGCTTGTAGCTATTACTTCACACACACACACATATATATATAATTCTAATCTGTTGTCTTTGCTTTAAGCTACTACTTCACACACACACATATATATAATTCTAATCTGTTGTCTTTGCTTGTAGCTACTACTTCACACACACACACACACACACGCACACACATATATAATTCTAATCCGTTGTCTTTGCTTGTAGCTGCTGCTTCACAAACACACACATATATATAATTTTAGCAAAAGACAGATCCACGGTGCTCACCTGCACCACGTGTATTTCCGGCAGCGTTTCTTCAGCGTGCACACGTCTAAAGGGAGCCTGTTCCTGGTAGAGGGTGCAGCTAGATAGCGTCCTCGTTAGAACGCAAGGAAAGTTCAAAGGTAGCAGTATAATCCACAGCAACTCCTACTCACAGGAAAATAAAGTCTTCGGTAAAAGTAAATAGAATCTTTATTAGTGGTGAATGCAGCTTAAAAACAAAAGGGAGCAGACAGCTCACATAAGCAGGAAAGAATATCCAGCAGTGCTATAGACTGCACATACTGGATTCACCTTTTAAAGGTGTACACTTCAAATTTCATTAAACACACATGTGGTAATTAACACCTTCCTGCCTGTCTTAGTTGACTATACTACACACAATTATCTGTCAGTGGCTATCCAATTCCATTATACTACATATTAACAATGGGAAAAACCTAAAAAAAACTACAGCTTTATAATTTATTCTATCATACAATGTGATTAAATAAGAAGTAAAGGATAAAAGATAAATACATATACAAAGTACAGAAATATACAAAGAGAATTCTTAAATAAACAGGTTAACATCTGATTCCATATTTATTCCCAGAGGATGTCTAGTACACAATGTGAATATCCACTGTGCTTCCTTATAGTTTAGTTTATACTCCCTATCCCCTCCCCTCTTGTGTCTGGGGATGTGGTCTATTGCCTGAAAGGATGCCAGTGATGAATCTGCATCATGCATATTTTTGAAAAGTTTTGCTACTGGTGTGAAAACCTTGGGATTGTCAATGTCCCTAATATGCTCAAGTGCTCTATCTCTGAGCATCCTCTTAGTTTTCCCTACATACTGAATTGGCATCCCCTACAGGTCAGGAGATAAACTACAATGTGGAATTGCAGTTCAGATTGTGTCTAATTTGATAATTATTGTTAGAGACTGAAGATCTGATAGATTCACCCTCTATGACATAGTTACAAGTCTTGCAAATCCTGGATTTGCACCTGTAAAAACCCAACCTCTTAGGTAACCAAGTGCGCATATTGCGCTCAGGTAATTGTGAAGGAGCCACCATATTCCCTATGGTTTTTGCTTTTCTGGCCAAAAATTTGCATCCATTGTTCGCCACCTTCTCCAAAATGGGGTCAGTGGCAAGAATGGGTAAACATTCCTTTACAAGGTTACAGAGATATATATATATATATATATATATATATATATATATAATTTTAATCTGTTGTCTTTGCTTGTAGCTACTACTTCATACACACACACACATATATATAATTCTAATCCGTTGTCTTTGCTCGTAGCTGCTGATACACACACACACATATATATAATTCTAATCTGTTGTCTTTGCTTGTAGCTACTACTTCACACACACATACTGTATATAATTCTTATATGTTGTCTTTGCTTGTAGCTACTACTTCACACACACACACACACACACACACACACACACACACACACA
>NW_026512669.1:0-30000 GCF_027579735.1 Bombina bombina
ATGCGGTTGGATTATTCTAATTGTTAGTGACATTGATGGTTACTTTCTCTATCACTTGCGCGTGGCGAATAGGAAGTGATACACACACTTACATCACTTCCGGTTCCCCGAGTTTATGTGGCACAAAGTATGTCCCTTATTTACTCTATACTATGAGATTCCGTCTCATCAGTCCAGAGCTATTGGTATTTATTAAGCCTAAGTACTTCTTTGTTAAAAATAAATAACAATCAGTGGCTATAGATATTTGTGACCGATCGGCTCCTATTTTGAGTGTGCATGTTATTACTCCGTTGTTAAGGAGATTGCGTCTTGTTGTCTTGGTAACTAGTGTTAAGATGATATTGCGTCTCGGCACTGGTTACGGATATTCCGCTATAATTGTCAAGCCCTTTCTTTTAATGGTGAAATATATAAATACATTAGTTGGATATATTGTGTAAAAGGGGATATTAGGATGATACTATGTGATGTTATATAATGGACCTCAAAATAGGAGCCGATCGGTCACAAATATCTATAGCCCACTGATGTTATTTATTTTTAACAAAGAAGTACTTAGGCTTTAATAGATACCAATAGCTCTGGAACGATGAGACGGAATCTCATAGTATAGAGTAAATAAGGGACAATACTTTGTGCCACATAAAACTCGGGAACCGGAAGTGATGGAAGAGTGTGTATCACTTCCGATTCACCACGCGCAAGTGATAGAGAAAGTAACCATCAATGTCACTAACAATTAGAATAATCCAACCGCATGAAACCGGAAAGTGACGAATGCAAATCCCAGTAAGTCGCGGTATTAATTTTGAAGGAAAAGCAATCATAATAGTGACTCCGAAACAACTAGATAAGGCAAAAAACGATACCCAATAAAGAACTGTAATGACATTAGAGGTGGGGTAAATGCTCATTCTTATAGGTTGGATAACGATAGGGACAATATCTATTTATGACATCACATCCGCCCATACCTCACACAATTAGGAAGAAGGAAACGCTCATGTGAGAGGCTGCATAACCAGAGGGACACTTTGAACTCATGACATCACTTCTGCCCATACTATCAACTCATGACATCACTTCTGCCCCATACTTCCACACAATAGGAAGGGGAAGAGTTATATGGGACGCAGGAAGTTAACAGATACTTTTGGCGCCAAAATAACACAGGAAGGACCAATTAACATACTAGGACAAACACTATATAAGGCTTAGAGGCATTACCATACACTAGTCTTGATAAAGGCCTATGACAGAAGGCCGAAACGCGTTGATAGTATTGGTAAGCCTTATTTCAATTTGTTTTATTGGATCACTAGCAATATTGCACTATGTTATATTATTTTCCACAGGTATTTGAAGAAGATTAGAAGATCCTATACACCTAAAGGAACAACTAACCACACATTTTTTGTTCTCCATTTGGTTTTTTACATTTTTTCTGTACACTTTTTTCATTTTTTACACATTTTTGAAGGTTCAACATTGTTTTTATATATTTTTATATTTTTGTATTTTCACATTTTTGATTTTTATTTTTTACTTTCTCCAACATTGGTGTGTCCGGTCCACGGCGTCATCCTTACTTGTGGGATATTCTCTTCCCCAAACAGGAAATGGCAAAGAGTCCCAGCAAAGCTGGTCACATGATCCCTCCTAGGCTCCGCCCACCCCAGTCATTCTCTTTGCCGTTGCACAGGCAACATCTCCACGGAGATGGTTAAGAGTTTTTTGGTGTTTAAATGTAGTTTTATTCTTCTATCAAGTGTTTGTTATTATAAAATAGTGCTGGTATGTACTATTTACTCTGAAACAGAAAAGGATGAAGATTTCTGTTTGTAAGAGGAAGATGATTTTAGCAGACAGTAACTAAAATCGATTGCTGTTTCCACACAGGACTGTTTGAGATGAAGTAACTTCAGTTGGGGGAAACAGTTAGCAGTCTTTTCTGCTTAGGTATGACTAGCCATATTTCTAACAAGACCATGTAATGCTTGGAAGGCTGTCATTTCCCTCATGGGGGACCGGTAAGCCATTTTCTTAGTTAAACATAAAAGAATAAAGGGCTTCAAAAAGGGTCTTAAAAACTGGTAGACATTTTTCTGGGCTAAAACAATTGCTTTACTAGGCATATTATGCAGATTCTAACTAATTATTGGTATTATAATCTTGGGGAACGTTTAGAAAAACGGCAGGCACTGTGTTGGACACCTTTTTCAGATGGGGGCCTTTTCTAGTTATAGACAGAGCCTCATTCTGGGACTTCGTTAATTTAAGGGTTAAAGATCTGAAATTTGGTGTGCAATACTTTTAATGCTTTAAGACACTGTGGTGAAATTTTTGGTGAATTTTGAACAATTCCTTCATACTTTTTCACATATTAAGTAATAAAGTGTTTTCAGTTTGAAATTTAAAGTGACAGTAACGGTTTTATTTTTAAAACGTTTTTTGTGCTTTGTTGACAAGTTTAAGCCTGTTTAACATGTCTGTACCATCAGATAAGCTATGTTCTATATGTATGAAAGCCAATGTGTCTCCCCATTTAAATTTATGTGATAATTGTGCCATAGTGTCCAAACAAAGTAAGGACAGTAATGCAACAGATAATGATATTGCCCAAGATGATTCCTCAAATGAGGGGAGTAAACATGATACTACATCATCACCCTACTGTGTCTACACCAGTTATGCCCCACACAGGAGGCCCCTAGTACATCTAGTGCGCCAATACTTATTACCATGCAACAATTAACGGCTGTAATGGATAACTCCATAGCAAATCTTTTATCCAAAATGCCTACTTATCAGAGAAAGCGCGATTGCTCTGTTTTAAACACTGAAGAGCAAGAGGACGCTGATGATAACTGTTCTGACATACCCTCACACCAATCTCAAGGGGCCATGAGGGAGGTTTTGTCTGATGGAGAAAATTTCAGATTCAGGAAAAATTTCTCATCAAGCTGAACCTGATGTTGTGACATTTAAATTTAAATTAGAACATCTCCGCGCACTGCTTAAGGAGGTGTTATCTACTCTGGATGATTGTGACAATTTGGTCATTCCAGAGAAATTATGTAAGATGGACAAGTTCCTAGAGGTTCCGGATGCCCCCCGACGCTTTTCCTATACCCAAGCGGGTGGCGGACATAGTAAATAAAGAGTGGGAAAGGCCCGGCATACCTTTTGTTCCCCCCCTATATTTAAGAAATTATTTCCTATAGTCGACCCCAGAGAAAGGACTTATGGCAGACAGTCCCCAAGGTCGATGGGGGCGGTTTTTCTACTCTAAACAAACGCACTACTATTCCTATCGAAGATAGTTGTGCTTTCAAAGATCCTATGGATAAGAAATTAGAGGGTTTTGCTTAAAAAGATTTTTTGTACAGCAAAGGTTACCTTCTACAACCAATTTCATGCATTGTTCCTGTCACTACGGCAGCGTGTTTTCTGGTTCGAGGAACTAGAAAAATCGCTCAGTAAAGAATCTTCGTATGAGGAGGTTATGGACAGAGTCCAAGCACTTAAATTGGCTAACTTTTTTGTTTTAGATGCGCTTTGCAATTAGCTAGATTAGCGGCGAAAAATTCAGGGTTTGCTGTCGTGGCGCTCAGAGTGCTTTGGCTAAAGTCTTGGTCAGCGGATGTGTCTTCCAAGACAAAATTGCTTAACCATTCCTTTCAAAGGTAAAACATTATTTGGACCTGATTTGAAAGAGATTATTTCAGACATCACTGGGGGAAAGGGCCACGCCCTCCCACAGGATAGGTCTTTTAAGGCATAATAATAAGCCTAATTTTCATCCCTTTCGCAGAAACGGACCAGTCTCTAATTCTGTATCCTCTAAGCAAGAGGGTAATACTTCACAACCCAAACCAGCCTGGAAACCAATGCAAGGCTGGAACAAGGGTAAGCAGGCCAAGAAGCCTACCACTGCTACCAAAACAGCATGAAGGGAATAGCCCCCGATCCGGGGACCGGATCTAGTGGGGGGCAGACTTTCTCTCTTTGCTCAGGCTTGGGCAAGAGATGTTCAGGATCCTTGGGCGCTAGAAATAGTTTCTCAAGGTTATCTCCTGGAATTCAAGGAACTACCCCCAAGGGGAAGGTTCCACAGGTCTCAATTATCTTCAAACCAAATAAAGAGACAGGCATTCTTACATTGTGTAGAAGACCTGTTAAAGATGGGAGTGATACATCCAGTTCCAATAAGAGAACAAGAATGGGATTTTATTCCAATCTGTTCATAGTTCCCAAAAAAGAGGGAACATTCAGACCAATTTTGGATCTAAAGATCCTAAACAAATTTCTCAGGGTACCATCGTTCAAAATGGAAACTATTCGAACGATCCTACCTACTATCCAGGAAAATCAATTTATGACTACCAGTGGATTTAAAGGATGCGTACCTACATATTCCTATCCACAAGGAACATCATCAGTTCCTAAGGTTCGCTTTTCGGACAAGCATTACCAGTTTTGTGGCACTTCCATTTGGATTAGCCACTGCTCCAAGGATTTTCACAAAGGTACTAGGGTCCCTTCTAGTGGTTCTAAGACCAAGGGGCATTGCAGTAGTACCTTACTTGGACGACATCCTGATTCAAGCGTCGTCCCTGTCAAAAGCAAAGGCTCATACGGACATCGTCCTAGCCTTTCTCAGATCTCACGGATGGAAGGTGAACAAAGAAAAAAGTTCTCTGTCCCCCGTCAACAAGAGTTCCCTTCTTGGGAACAATAATAGATTCCTTAGAAATGAGGATTTTTCTGACAGAGGTCAGAAAATCAAAACTTCTAAGCTCTTGTCAAGTACTTCATTCTGTTCCTCGTCCTTCCATAGCGCAGTGCATGGAAGTAATAGGATTGATGGTTGCAACAATGGACATAGTTCCTTTTGCACGAATTCATCTAAGACCATTACAACTGTGCATGCTCAGACAGTGGAATGGGGATTATACAGACTTGTCTCCGATGATTCAAGTAGATCAAAAGACCAGAGATTCACTCCGTTGGTGGCTGACCCTGGACAATCTGTCACAGGGAATGAGCTTCCGCAGACCAGAGTGGGTCATTGTCACGACCGACGCCAGCCTAGTGGGCTGGGGCGCGGTCTGGGAATCCCTGAAAGCTCAGGGTCTATGGTCTCGGGAAGAGTCTCTTTTCCCGATAAACATTCTGGAACTGAGAGCGATATTCAATGCTCTCAGAGCTTGGCCTCAACTAGCAAAGGCCAAATTCATAAGGTTTCAGTCAGACAACATGACGACCGTTGCATATATCAATCATCAGGGGGGAACAAGGACTTCCCTGGCGATGAAAGAAGTGACCAAGATAATTCAATGGGCGGAGGATCACTCCTGCCACTTGTCTGCGATCCACATCCCAGGAGTGGAAAATTGGGAAGCGGATTTTCTGAGTCGTCAGACATTCCATCCGGGGGAGTGGGAACTCCATCCGGAAATCTTTGCCCAAATAACTCAATTATGGGGCATTCCAGACATGGATCTGATGGCGTCTCGTCAGAACTTCAAGGTTCCTTGCTATGGGTCCAGATCCAGGGATCCCAAGGCGACCCTAGTAGATGCACTAGTAGCACCTTGGACCT
Source organism: Bombina bombina (assembly GCF_027579735.1). Taxonomy (NCBI): domain Eukaryota; kingdom Metazoa; phylum Chordata; class Amphibia; order Anura; family Bombinatoridae; genus Bombina; species Bombina bombina. Next base: position 5,609 of record NW_026512669.1, read on the forward strand.
TCAACCTAGCTTATGTATTCCCACCGTTTCCTCTCATCCCCAGGCTGGTAGCCAGGATCAATCAGGAGAGGGCCTTGGTGATCTTGATAGCTCCTGCGTGGCCATACAGGACTTGGTATGCTGGACCTGGTGAATATGTCATCGGCTCCACCATGGAAGCTACCTTTGAGACAGGACCTTCTTGTTCAGGGTCCATTCGAACATCCGAATCTGGTTTCCCTCCAACTGACGGCTTGGAGATTGAACGCTTGATTCTATCAAAGCGTGGGTTTTCAGATTCTGTAATAGATACTCTGATTCAGGCTAGAAAGCCTGTAACTAGAAAAATTTACCATAAAATATGGAAAAAATATATCTGTTGGTGTGAATCTAAAGGATTCCCATGGAACAAGATAAAAATTCCTAAGATTCTATCCTTTCTACAAGAAGGTTTGGAGAAAGGATTATCTGCAAGTTCTCTGAAGGGACAGATCTCTGCTTATCTGTTTTACTTCACAAAAGACTGGCAGCTGTGCCAGATGTTCAAGCATTTGTTCAGGCTCTGGTTAGGATCAAGCCTGTTTACAGACCTTTGACTCCTCCCTGGAGTCTAAATCTAGTTCTTTCAGTTCTTCAAGGGGTTCCGTTTGAACCCTTACATTCCGTAGATATTAAGTTATTATCTTGGAAAGTTTTGTTTTTGGTTGCAATTTCTTCTGCTAGAAGAGTTTCAGAGTTATCTGCTCTGCAGTGTTCTCCGCCCTATCTGGTGTTCCATGCAGATAAGGTGGTTTTGCGTACTAAGCCTGGTTTTCTTCCGAAAGTTGTTTCCAACAAAAATATTAACCAGGAGATAGTTGTACCTTCTTTGTGTCCGAATCCAGTTTCAAAGAAGGAACGTTTGTTACACAATTTTGGACGTAGTCCGTGCTCTAAAATTCTATTTAGAGGCTACTAAAGATTTCAGACAAACATCTTCCTTGTTTGTTGTTTATTCTGGTAAAAGGAGAGGTCAAAAAGCGACTTCTACCTCTCTTTCCTTTTGGCTTAAAAGCATTATCCGATTGGCTTATGAGACTGCCGGACGGCAGCCTCCTGAAAGAATCACAGCTCACTCCACTAGGGCTGTGGCTTCCACATGGGCCTTCAAGAACGAGGCTTCTGTTGACCAGATATGTAAGGCAGCGACTTTGTCTTCACTGCACACTTTTGCCAAATTTTACAAATTTGATACTTTTGCTTCTTCGGAGGCTATTTTTGGGAGAAAGGTTTTGCAAGCCGTGGTGCCTTCCATTTAGGTGACCTGATTTGCTCCCTCCCTTCATCCGTGTCCTAAAGCTTTGGTATTGGTTCCCACAAGTAAGGATGACGCCGTGGACCGGACACACCAATTTTGGAGAAAACAGAATTTATGCTTACCTGATAAATTACTTTCTCCAACGGTGTGTCCGGTCCACGGCCCGCCCTGGTTTTTTAATCAGGTCTGATGAATTATTTTCTCTAACTACAGTCACCACGGTATCATATGGTTTCTCCTATATATATTTCCTCCTGTCTGTCGGTCGAATGATTGGGGGTGGGCGGAGCCTAGGAGGGATCATGTGACCAGCTTTGCTGGGACTCTTTGCCATTTCCTGTTGGGGAAGAGAATATCCCACAAGTAAGGATGACGCCGTGGACCGACACACCGTTGGAGAAAGTAATTTATCAGGTAAGCATAAATTCTGTTTTTTGCACACCCACTGGATTACTCACAAACACACATCGGAGCCACTCATCACTTTATTCACTTCTTGGACACAATTGACATTGTAACTCTTTGACTTTGTTTATGGATTATACGGAGTAGGACACGTCTCCGCCTTTACCTATAGACGGTACTCTATACATCTTTAGGTGCACCTAATTTTATTGTTTTATCTTATCTGGTTTGTTTTATTTTTGCATATACTGTTTAATGCGTTATTTACTGTGACTGTGTTTGGATATATCCCCAGTTGGTCAGATAGACCACATGTTTTTATATTTGATTTTATATTAAATCCTTTGTATTTTCCTATTGGCGCTTTACACGTTGTTTATTTGATCCACATTACAACCACCAAAAAACACCCATGCTAAATAGTTTCAAAATGTTGTCCTGAGTTTAGAAATACCTAATGTTTACATGTTCTTTGCTTTTTTGCAAGTTATAGGGCAATAAGTACAAGTAGCACTTTGCTATTTCCAAACCACTTTTTTTCAAAATTAGCGCTAGTTACATTGGGACACTGATATCTTTCAGGAATCCCTGAATATCGCTTGACATTTATATATTTTTTTTAGAAGACATCCCAAAGTATTGATCTAGGCCCATTTTGGTATATTACATGCCACCATTTCACCGCCAAATGAGATCAAATAAAAAAAATTGTTCACTTTTTCACAAATTTGTTCACAAACTTTAGGTTTCTCACTGAAATTATTTGCAAACAACTTGTGCAATTATGGCATAATTTTTTGTTTTTGTTTTATTTGATCGCATTTCCCCGCCAAATGCGATCAAATAAAACAAAAACGTTCACTTTTTCACAAACTTTTTCACAAACTTTAGGTTTCTCACTGAAATTATTTACAAACAGCTTGTGCAATTATGGCTCTCTCTGCATCGGATGGCCAAGGGGTGTTATTGCAGGATGCCTTGATATCGAGGCATCACTGCAATAACCGGAAAGTGTCTGGAAGCAATCAGGATCGCTTCCAGTCGCTTTAAACCCCTAATGTCGTACAGGGTACGTCGCTGGTCTTTAAAGACCAGTTTGTGCAAGACATACCCTGTACGACATGAGTCGTTAAGGGGTTAATTGGTAGTTTATTTTTATTTTATTAGAATAGTAATGTTAGGTTAATTTATAGTTTAATGTTAGTTTTTTTTTATTTCACAGGTAAGTTTTAATTTATTTAGAGATAGTTATATTGTAACTTTTAATTTAAAGTTATGGGTTAATAGTTTCATTTAGTGTTTTTCGATGTGGGAGTCCGGCGGTTTAGGAGTTAATAGATTTAGTTTATTAGTTACAATGTGGGGGGGGTGGTTTAGGGGTTAATAGGTTTATTTAGTGTCGGCGATGTTGGGGAGCGGCGGATTAGGGGTTAATAACTTTATTTAGGTGTCGGGGCGATGTCGGGGGTGGGGGTTTAGGGGTTATTAGTTTAATTATAGTAGTAGCGATGTGGGGGGCCCGGGGGGTTTAGGGGTTATTAGGTTTAGTTAGGGTGTTATCTATGCGGTGTGGTGGTGGTTTAGGGGTTAATAACTTTATTTAGTGTTGGCGATGTCGGGGCAGCTGATTAGGGGTGTTTAAACTAGGGTTTATGTTAGGGTGTTAGGTTTAAACGTAACTTTATTTTCCCTATAGACATCAATGGGGCTGCGTTACGGAAATTTGCCATTCCGCGATCACAGGTGTTTGTTTTTTTCTAACACTCTCTCCCCATTGATGTCTATCGGGGAAAAGCGTGCACGAGCATGTAAACTCAGCCCTTGACTTTTGTGCAGTATGGAGCTTAACGCACCATACCGCACAGCACAAGGAGGTTTTTCAGTAACTCATAATGGCAGCGCTATGGAAAGTGCGGTACCGCTCATTTTGTATAGCGCAAAACTCGTAATCTAGCCATTTGTATTTTCGTAGTTAGCGATGTGTATATAGTTAAATAGTAAAATAGTAATAACAAATGAGGTTTAACCTTATATCTTATCTGAATTGTGTATTCTTCAGTAGTTAACAATATATAGATATATGAATAGTAAAATAGTAATAACATATGAGATTTAACCTTATAACTTATCTGAATTGCGGATTCTTCAGTACAGGGAGTGCAGAATTATTAGGCAAGTTGTATTTTTGAGGATTCATTTTATTATTGAACAACATCCATGTTCTCAATGAACCCAAAAAACTCATTAATATCAAAGCTGAATAGTTTTGGAAGTAGTTTTTAGTTATAGCTATTTTAGGGGGATATCTGTGTGTGCAGGTGACTATTACTGTGCATAATTATTAGGCAACTTAACAAAAAACAAATATATACCCATTTCAATTATTTATTTTTACCAGTGAAACCAATATAACATCTCAACATTCACAAATATACATTTCTGACATTCAAAAACAAAACAAAAACAAATCAGTGACCAATATAGCCACCTTTCTTTGCAAGGACACTCAAAATGGATTCTGTCAGTGTTTTGATCTGTTCACCATCAACATTGCGTGCAGCAGCAACCACAGCCTCCCAGACACTGTTCAGAGAGGTGTACTGTTTTCCCTCCTTGTAAATCTCACATTTGATGATGGACCACAGGTTCTTAATGGGTTTCAGATCAGGTGAACAAGGAGGCCATGTCATTAGATTTTCTTCTTTTATACCCTTTTTTGCCAGCCACGCTGTGGAGTACTTGGACGCGTATGATGGAGCATTGTCCTGCATGAAAATCATGTTTTTCTTGAAGGATGCAGACTTCTTCCTGTACCACTGCTTGAAGAAGGTGTCTTCCAGAAACTGACAGTAGGACTGGGAGTTGAGCTTGACTCCATCCTCAACCCGAAAAGGCCCCACAAGCTCATCTTTGATGATACCAGCCCAAACCAGTACTCCACCTCCACCTTGCTGGCATCTGAGTCGGACTGGAGCTCTCTGCCCTTTACCAATCCAGCCACGGGCCCATCCATCTGGCCCATTAAGACTCACTCTCATTTCATCAGTCCATAAAACCTTAGAAAAATCAGTCTTGAAATATTTCTTGGCCCAGTCTTGACGTTTCAGCTTGTGTGTCTTGTTCAGTGGTGGTCGTCTTTCAGCCTTTCTTACCTTGGCCATGTCTCTGAGTATTGCACACCTTGTGCTTTTGGGCACTCCAGTGATGTTGCAGCTCTGAAATATGGCCAAACTGGGTGGCAAGTGGCATCTTGGCAGCTGCACGCTTGACTTTTCTCAGTTCATGGGCAGTTATTTTGCACCTTGGTTTTTCCACACGCTTCTTGCGACCCTGTTGACTATTTTGAATGAAACGCTTGTTCGATGATCACGCTTCAGAAGCTTTGCCATTTTAAGAGTGCTGCATCCCTCTGCAAGATATCTCACTATTTTTGACTTTTCTGAGCCTGTCAAGTCCTTCTTTTGACCCATTTTGCCAAAGGAAAGGAAGTTGCCTAATAATTATGCACACCTGATATAGGGTGTTGATGTCATTAGACCACACCCCTTCTCATTACAGAGATGCACATCACCTAATATGCTTAATTGGTAGTAGGCTTTCGAGCCTATACAGCTTGGAGTAAGACAACATGCATAAAGAGGATGATGTGGTCAAAATACTCATTTGCCTAATAATTCTGCACTCCCTGTAGTTAGCAATATGTTTATATATGAATAGCATAATAGTAAATACATATGAGATTTAACCTAATAGCTTATCTAAATTGCATATTCTTTCAGGGCCGGCCTTAGGGCAAGGTGAGCGAGGTGTCCGCCTCGTTCCCCGCAGTTAGGGGGCCCTGCCGCACCGGTTTAAACAAAAAAATATATAAAAAATTTTTGCCGCCATTTTTTTAATTTTTTTTTGCCCACAATTTTTTGCCCGTCCGGGCACAGGTGAGTGACAGGCACTGTCTCCAATAGATCTCGTGGGCAGGGCAGGCAGTGACGTCACCACGCAATGTCACATGACCCACTTGCCACTTATACTGAGCACGACCACAGCCTTCACACATGCGGCGGCAGCACTCACCGACACCTAACTCTGCAGAGACTGTCTGAGCCAGATTGCAGTGCAGATAGGTGGTAAGTAAGCAGGGTTTGTGCGCACAATGCTTGCCTCAGTGACCTCAGATGTTCCACTCACTATAAACTACCCCGGCATCCTCCATTACATACTCTGTTATAGTACAGAGTATGGAGGATGCAGCACAGGGGTATTTTATAGTGAGTGGAACATCTCATATCCTCAGAAAACTTTCCCACCATAAAATACGTGGAATAGGAATATCAGCAGTGTGTATGTATGATGTTATCAATAACACAAATGTGTACATGTAACAGTCATTGTGCCTGAGTTGGGGGCATCATATTTTTGTTGGGGGTGTCATTTTATTGCAGGGGGCATCATTTTATTGCAGGGGAGATGGGGCATCATTTTATTGCTGGGACATTATTTTTGTGCTGGGGGCATCATTTTATTGCAGGGGGGCTGGGGGCATATTTTTATTGCAGGGGACATCATTTTATTGCACGGGTACTGGGCATCATTTTTTACAGGGGGCTTCATTTTATTGCTGGGGGCATCATTTATTGTAGTGGGGCTGGGGGTATCATTGTATTGCAGTGGGACTGGGGGCAACATTTTATTGCAGTGGGGCTGGAGCATAATTTTATTGCAGGGGGCTGTTGCATCATTTTATTGCAGGGGGCTGGGCATCATTTTATTGCTGGGGGCATCGTTTATTGCAGTGGGGATGGGCATCAATGTATTGCAGTGAGGATGTGGCATAATTTTATTGCAGGGGGACTGGGCATCATTTTATTGGAGGGGGACTGGGGGTTTAATTGTATTGCAGGGGGCATCATATTTTTGCAGGGGGGCTGGGGGCATAATTTTATTACAGGGGGACTGGGCTTCATTTTATTGCAGGGGGGCTTCATTTTATTGCACGGGGCTGGGGCATCATTTTATTGCAGGGGGGATTCATTTTATTGCTGGGGGACTGGGGACATAATTTTATTGCTGGGGGCATCATATTTTTGTTGGGGGCATCATTTTATTGCAGGGGAGATGGGGCATAATGTTATTGCTGTGGGGCTGGTGCATCATTTTATTGCAGGGGAGAATCATTTTATTGCAGGGGGGCTGGGGGCTTCAGTTTTTTGCTGGGTGCATCATTTATTGCAGTGGGGATGGAGCATCATTTTATTGCAGTGGGGATGGTGCATCACTTTATTGCAGGGGGGCTGGGGGTTTAATTTTATTGCTGGGGGAATCATTGCAGTGGGGCTGGGGGAATCATTTATTGCAGGGGGCTGGGGGCATAATTTTATTGCAGGGGCATAATTTATTTGCAGGGGGGATGGGGGCATAATTTTATTGCAGGGGGACTATTGCAGCGGGGCTTCATTGTATTGCAGGGGACTGGGGCATCATTTTATTGCAGGGGGGATTCATTTTATTGCTGGGGGCTGGGGACATCATTTTATTGCTGGGGGCATCATATTTTTGTTGGGGGCATCATTTTATTGCAGGGGCATCATTTTGTTGCAGGGGAGATGGGGCATCATTTTATTGCTGTGAGCCTGGAGCATCATTTTATTGCAGTGGGGCTGGGGCATCATTTTGTTGCAGGGAGGCTGGGGCATCATTTTGTTGCAGGGGGGGCTGGGCATCATTTTATTGCAGGGGGGCTGGGGGAATCATGTATTGCATTTATTGCAGGGTGCTGGGGGCATCATATTTTTGCTGGGGGCATCATTTTATTGCAGGGGCATCATTTTTGTGCAGGGAGGAATAATTCTTTTGCGGGGGCCTGGGGGCATAATTGTTTTGCAGGGGGGCTGGGGGCATTATTTTATTGCAGGGGAACTGAGCTTCATTTTATTGTAGGGGGGCTTCATTTTATTGCAGGGGGCTGTGGCATAATTTTATTGCAGGGGGGATTCATTTTATTGCTGGGGGGCTGGGGACATCTTTTTTATTGCTGGGAGCATTATATTTTTGTTGGGGGCATCATTTTATTGCAGGGGAGATGGAGCATCATTTTATTGCTGGGGCATCATTTTTGTGCTGGGGCAACATTTTTTTGCAGGGGGGCTGGGGGCATATTTTTATTGTAGGGGGGCATAATTTTTTTGCAGGGGGGCTGGGCATCATTTTTTGCAGGGCGGGGGTTCATTTTATTGCTGGGGCATCATTTATTGCAGTGGGACTGGGGGCATCATTTTATTGCAGTGGGGCTAGGGGAATAATTTTATTGCAGTGGAGCTTGGGTCATCATTTTATTGCAGTACGTCTGGGGCATCATTTTATTGCAGTGGGGTTGGGGGTTTAATTTTATTGCTGGGGGCATCATTGCAATGGGGATGGGGGAATAATTTATTGCAGGGGGGCTGGGTGGCATCATATTTTTGCTGGGGGCATCATTTTTTTGCAGGGGGCATAATATTTTTGCAGGGGGGCTGGGGGAATAATTTTATTGTGGGGAGACTGGGCTTCATTTTATTGCAGGAGTGCTTCATTTTATTGCAGGGGGGCTTCATTTTATTGCAGGGGGCTGGGGCATCATTTTATTGCAGGGGGGATTCATTTTATTGCTGGGGGGCTGGGGACATCATTTTATTGCTGGGGCATCATATTTTTGTTGGGGGCATTATTTTATTGCAGGGGAGATGGGGCATAATTTTATTGCTGTGGGGCTAGGGCATCATTTTATTGCAGGGGGGCATCATTTTATTGTAGGGGGGCTGGGGGCATTGTTTTATTGCTGGAGGCATCATTTATTGCAGTGGGGATGGGGCATCATTTTATTGCAGTGGGGATGGGGCATCATTTTATAGCAGTGGGGATGGGGTATTGTTATTATTATCGGTTATTTGTAGAGCGCCAACAGATTCTTCAGGGCATCATTTTATTGCAGGGGGCTGGGGCATAATTTTATTGCAGGGGGACTGGGCTTCATTTTATTGCAGGGGGCCGGGGCATCATTTTATTGCAGGGGGGAATTCATTTAATTGCAGTGGGGCTGGGGCATCATTTTGTTGCAGGGGGATCATTTTTTGCAGTGGGGATGGGGCTTCATTTTATTGCAGTGGGGATGGGGCATCATTTTATTGCAAGGGGACTGGGCATCATTTTATTGCAGGGGGGCTGGGGTTTAATTTTATTACTGGGGGCATCATTGCAGTGGGGCTGGGGGAATAATTTATTGCAGGGGGGCTGGGGCATAATATTTTTGCTGGGGGCATCATTTTATTGCAGGGGCATTATTTTTGTGAAGGGGCATAATTCTTTTGCAGGGGGCTGGGGCATAATTTTTTTGCAGGGGGTTGGGAGCATCATTTTATTGCAGGGGGACTGGGCTTCATTTTATTGCAGGGGGCTTCATTTTATTAGAGGGGACTGGGGCATCATTTTATTGCAGGGGGGATTCATTTTATTGCTGGGGGCATTATAATTTTGTTGGGGGCATCATTTTATTGCAGGGGAGACGGGGCATCATTTTTGTGCTGGGGACATTTTTATTGTAGTGGGGCTGGGGGCATCATTTTATTGTAGGAGGGCTAGGGGGCTTCATTTTATTGCTGGGGGCATCATTTATTGCAGTGGGGATGGGGCATCATTTTATTGCAGTGGGTATGGGGCATCATTTTATTGCAGGGGGACTGGGTATCATTTTATTGCAGAGGGCTGGGGGTTTCAGTTTATTGTTGGGGGCATCATTGCAGTGGGGCTGGGGGAATAATTTATTGCAGGGGTGCTGGGGGCATAATTTATTGCAGGGGGGCTGGGGGCATCATATTTTTGCTGGGGGCATCATTTTATTGCAGGGGCATCATTTTGTGCAGGGGGGGCTGGGGCATAATTTTTTGCAGGAGGCTGGGGGCATACTTTTATTGCAGGAGGACTGGGCTTCATTTTATTGCAGGGGCTGAGGCATCATTTTATTGCAGGGGGATTCATTTTATTGCTGGGGACATCATATTTTTGTTGGGGCATCATATTATTGCAGGGGAGATGAGGCATCATTTTATTGCTGGGGCATCATTTTTGTGCTGGGGGCATAATTTTTCTGCAGGGGGGCTGGGGCATATTTTTATTGCAGGGGGCATCATTTTTTGCAGGGGGCTGGGCATCATTGTTTTGCAGGGGGGCTTCATTTTATTGCTGGGGGCATCATTTATTGCAGTGGGGCTGGGGGCATCATTTTATTGCAGTAGGGCTGGGGGCATCATTTTATTGCAGTGGGGCTGGGGCATAATTTTATTGCTGGGGGGCTGGGAGCTTTATTTTATTGCTGGGGGCTTTATTTTATTGGTGGGGGCATCATTTATGTTATTGTGTGTTGGCTTTGTGTGTGGGCTGTGTGAGTGTGTGTGGGCTGTGTGCATGGGCTGTGTGTGGGCTGTGTGTGTGGGGGCTGTGTGTGTGTGGGCTGTGTGTGTAGGGGCTGTGTGTGTGTATGGGCTGTGTGTGGGGGGGGGGCTGTGTGTGTGTGTGGGCTGTGTGTGTGGGGGGGCTGTTTGTGTGTGTGGGGGGGAAGGGCTGTGTGTGTGTGTGTGTGGGCTGTGTGTGTATGTGAGCTGTGGCTGTGTGTGTGTGGGCTTTGTGTGTTGTGTGTACACCTTTGTATGTATATATCTGTGTACCTCTGTATGTGTCTGAGTGTGTGGATGTATGTGTATATAAGTATATCTGTGTGTATTATATCTGTGCGTTTGTGTTCTACAGTGCATTGCCCCATTTCTTTTAAGTATTTTTTGTTCTGGGTAGAGGACCCGGGCTGTCAATTTGCCTAGGGACCTGCACTTGCTAGGGCCGGCCCTGGCGTCTCTGTAATGTTCTTGTTATCATAAGAAAACACATAAAAATAAGGTCCAGTTCAACTCAACTGTTCCTAATTGTCAGCATAATTCTTCATTATATACTGAAACAGTTGTTCTAATAGTACAAATGGTATATTGCAATATATACAATGTTATAGTGCTCCACATTAGTGGATTTATGTTTTTTATATATATATATATAAAAATGGTGTACATTACCTTAAATGATTTTTCTTAAAAAAAAAATAATTAATTTTAAAAGCTGTGGGGCGGGGTTGGAGGCGGAGATTGGGCGGGTTGGGTGGAGATTGGGTGGGGATTGGGCGGGGTTGGGGCGGGGAGAAAGGGGCACCATTTTGTCATCCTTCCTTGGGCCCCGCAATAGCTAGGGCTGGCCCTGTATTCTTGAATATTAGCTAAGAAGATAAAGCTGATTACTTTGGGGCAATGCCCCGCAAAAGGCCCTTTTAAGGGCTATTGATAGTTTAGTTTAGGCTAGGGGTTTTCTTTTTATTTTGGGGGGGCTTTTTTATTTTGATAGGGCTTTTAGATTAGGTGTAATTAGTTTAAAGATCTGTAATTTATTTTTTATTTTCTGTAATTTAGTGGGGTTTTTTGTGTGATTTAGCAAATTTAATTTAATGTATTTATTTTAGGTAATTTATTTAATTGTAGTGTAGTGTTAGGTGTTATTGTAACTTAGGTTAGGTTTTATTTTACAGGTAAATTTTTATTTTTTTTAGCTGGGTAGTTATTAAATAGTTAATAACTATTTAGTAACTATTCTACCTAGTTAAAATAAATAAAAACTTGCCTGTAAAATAAAAATAAACCCTAAGCTAGCTACAATGTAACTATTAGTTATACTGTAGCTAGCTTATGGTTTATTTTACAGGTAAGTATTTAGTTTTAAATAGGAATTATTTAGTTAATTATAGTAATTTTATTTAGATTTATTTAAATTATATTTAAGTTAGGGGGTGTTAGGGTTAAGGTTAGACTTAGGTTTAGGGTTTAATAAATTTAATATAGTGGCAGCGACGTTGGGGACGGCGGATTAGGGGTTAATAAATATAATGTAGGTGTTGGCAATGTTGGGGGACAGCAGATTAGGGGTTCATAAGTATAATGTAGGTGGCTGCGGTGTCCGGAGCGGCAGATTAGGGGTTAATAAATATAATGCAGGTGTTGGCGATGTGGGGGGCGGCAGATTAGGGGTTAATAAGTGTAAGATTAGGGGTGTTTAGACTCGGGGTTCATGTTAGGTGTAAACATAAATTTTATTCCCCCATAGGAATCAATGGGGCTGCGTTACTGAGTTTTACGCTGCTTTTTTGCAGGTGTTAGACTTTTTCTCAGCCGGCTCTCCCCATTGGGAAATCGTGCATGAGCACATACGACCAGCTCACCGCTGACTTAAGCAGCGCTGGTATTGAAGTGAGATATGGAGCTAAATTTTGCTCTACACTCACTTCTTGTCTTTTAACGCCGGGTTTCTGAAAACCTGTAATACCAGCGCTGCATGTAAGTAAGCGGTGAGAGAAAACTGCTCGTTAGCATCGCATAGCTCCTAACGCAAAACTCGTAATCTCGCCGATTGTGAGGAATGGGGTAGGGTTATAGTTTTGGATACAATCTAACCTCTTTGAGGCAGAGGAAAACACACAATTTTTAGAGATTAATTACAGAAAATAGGGCAAAATAAATAAATAATGAAAGCATATTCAGATTCTAAAAAAAATTGCTGGTCTATAGATGGTTTTTCCACTTCAACATTCACTGGGCAACCCACATGTTTGCAATGCAGGATAAAGTATACAGGGAGAAACCTGTGTATGTTTCAACTTTAATATTACACCTAATACAAATGAAATTATGCTGTTATTTTTGTACAAGTAAGTTTCCCTTTGAGAATAATTATTGTTTTGAGTATATTTATAAAAGCTTACCAGCTTTTAAGGTGTGAGAGAAAACAGTGAGACCTGCAGGTCCAAAATGTTTATAGAATTATGCTGGGATTGTAGAGACGATTTCATAAACACCTATAGAATGCCCATGTTTAGTCCATTTTTAAAAAAAAATAACAATTATGCTTTTTATTTTGTACTTATAAGTGTGAATTTCTAAGTGTTTTTTTGCATATCCAGTATACTTAAAAAATGATTTATGCTGTGCATATTTAATACGATTTATTCATTTGTAATTTACATACAAATGTTATGTTTATGATAAAATACATTTTTTTGTGAATAATTCTGTTACGATTTTTGATGCATCTTAACAATACAATTTTTTCCTGTGCATTTTTAGTAATGGTTCAAATATTTGTTTTGTATGATTTGTAAATTACGATTTTCATTGTGCACTTGTGTAATGAATGCATTTCCTTCCCATAGCATTAACGAGACACCCTGTTTTCAGCATAAATAGAATTTATAAATCTAAAGAATGTGAATTAGCACTCGCTGCCCTGACTACTAGTCAGAAATTAAGGACAACTGAATTAAAACATAACGTTTAATAACTACACTATAAAATTGGGTAAGAAATATTTAAAACCACAGACGGAGAGGTGAAATAATAATAACCCTAAAAATAAATATATTCCTCAATAGGCCTTTGAGGTTTGGTAACCTCTAGTTGAAATTAGGGTTAAATGAGAAGCATGGATCGATTCTGAAAGAATAATATATTCTTAGATATAATATAATCCTAGTCAGATTAAGGTGAAGCGTCATCCATGCAGTTCAATCCCAGTTCACTAGGGTAAGTGATGAACGTAATGTCTATGAAAAGGATGCACTGCTAGGATGTATGAGACGCTCCCTTAAATGAAAAGGGAAATAAAAAATATATAATTGAATATTTGTAGCGACTAATTCCGGATTGATAATGTGAGTTCTTATATATAATAAATTACAAAGTATCATTAAAGCTATATAGCAAATATAGCAAATAAAAGTATTGACCTTGTATACAGTTAGTGTGAGTATAGTATAGTGCTTATACACATGTATATGATGATAATAGGTACCGCCAGGTAACTCCTGGGACCTAGTCTGTATTGGTGTAATGTTATGCTTGTACACATGTACGGTAGTTGGATGGCATTTAGTACCGCCTGGTAAAAAACAATCTAATGCTTAAATGGATATCGGAGGAGCCCTTGTAAATACACTAAGCCCCGATTATCTTACCACTAAAATTTGTACATTGCAGATACTAAGGGCTCTATTTAACAAACTCCGTATGGAGCTTGATGGCCCCTGTTTCTGGCGAGTCTTCAGGCTCGCCAGAAACAGCAGTTATGAAGCAGCGGTCACAAAGACCGCTGCTCCAAAACCTGTCCGCCTGCTCTGAGCAGGCGGACAGACATTGACACAATACAACCCGATCGAGTACGATCGGGTTGATTGACACCCCCTGCTGGCGGCCCATTGGCCGCGCGTCTGCAGGGGGCGGCGTTGCACCAGCAGCTCTTACCCAATGCTGAATATGGCAAGCGTCCGCAGTGTTGGATCAGGTCCGCCAGACCTTGATAAATATGTCCCTATGTCTTAGTCTAAATATATAAATAATAAGCAACTCTGTTGTTATCGAATTGCTAACAATAATGGTAAAGAGTAAAATTACTCATCCACATATATTTCCACATTAATCGCTATTAAGTTGGATAGATAAAGAGATGACAATAATAATAACAGTTTGTTGCAATGCTATATATTGATAGTCCTAAGAGTAGTGCATTAGTCTAAATATTATGTATCACAAACAATTCTATTATATAATTGTGCAGCCCAGTTTCTGAGCATAAATTACTTGTAGAAAAAAGTGAAAATCAATAGTGAGTTTTATAAAATTTTAAAAAAATAAAATAATTAAATTAAGGGGGCATCTCATACATCCTAGCAGTGCATCCTTTTCATAGACATTACGTTCATCACTTACCCTAGTGAAATGGGATTGAACTGCATGGATGACGCTTCACCTTAATCTGACTAGGATTATATTATATCTAAGAATATATTATTCTTTTAGAATAGATCCATGCTTCTCATTTAACCCTAATTTCAACTTGAGGTTACCAAACCTCAAGGCATATTGAGGATTATATTTATTTTTAGGGCTATTATTATTTCACCTCTCCGTCCATGGTTTTAAATATTTCGTACCCAATTTTATAGTGTAATTATTAAACGTTATGTTTTAATTCAGTTGTCCTTAATTTCTGCCTAGTAGTCAGGGCAGCAAGTGCTAATTCGCATTCTTTAGTGAGAATTTTCTCTTTATTCCCAAATTTTGTGTTGAATTATTCAGTTGTACGAAGCACCCCTCCCTATAACACTATATATTACAGTACTATTCTAATGAGATTTAAATAAATCTTTTATATAGGGAGCTTGTCCCTTAGTGGTGGAATTGCTTTAAATCAGTAGAATTTATATATCTACTTGCCAGCCCAGAGATGTTTACAGAATCAGGACCTAAGTATTTTTTACTAGTTTTAAGTAAATATTCAAGAGGGATTCTTTTTTTCTGTTGTCCTTTTTTTTTAAGAACAAGTTCAGAGCATACTCTGCAATATAAAAAAAAAAGTTGACCATTTACAAAAAAATAAATAAAATGATAATAATAATAAAAACATGCTGGGGTAAATTGCATAATGCATGTCTTAACAACCTCTGTAAAAGCAAAGCAAAAGGAACAGATAGACAACTTAAGTGCCATAAAGTTGCACAAACTCCATGAGCAAATTGGAACAGAATTATAAATCATGAAAAATAAACCATCATTTATCTGTGCTCCTTCAAGGATATTTTGTTTAATTTAGACCATAATTAGTTGAAATATTACTGTCTTTTGTTGTAAAATGTCACTACAGAAAAAGATCTAGTCCATTTTAATGTTGAAATAAAACCTCAGAACATCTTAGCATTCCTTTCTATTACCGTTCCTACTACTGGTTATTTGTGCAGATGCCATATATATATATTAACTAAACAGATATTGAATATAATCATATTCAAGCTGATTGATCTAATAAATTAATTATGAGTATTTAATAATTAACTTGTGCATTTGTGGACTCTAAATCAATGACAGCAAAGAAATGCCAAGTTAATGGCAAGTAAGTCCTGATACTTTCATTGGCTCATGTATACAGTATGGATATATATAAACTATGAATACCATGTCCTGATAAATATAGCTGTAGAGTATATATGGTATATTTTGCGCATTCAGTAAATATCTAACCCCTGTCATGAAAGTTTGCTTCTGTGTTTTGCATCAGATTCTTTTCTTGCAGCAAATCTGCAAACCTTTGTTTTCATTACAATACACATCCAGGTAGCTATTCTGCTGGCCTATGAGTTGATCTGCAGTTTTTTCTTAGTTTAATTTTTGCTCACACTGGGTAACCCTCTGCTTCAGTAGCTGGTCCCTGCCAAGCGCTGCCGCGATAAATGGCTATCTACAACTGTGATATGAGTGCAGTCAGATCTACCAACAGTAGGCAACCTGACTGTGCTCATATAGCAATACTAGAAAGTTAATTCAGCTGCTGGCTGCTGCTATTTGTGCTTCACTGGTTCTGGTCCCCTCCTGTAACAACTGCAACTTCAGGTCTGTACCATCTGAGGGAGTTAGGACTGCGGCAGGTACACATTTGGAGACAGCAGTAGATGAGTACACATTAGTGAGAACTGAAGGCAGACTTAATTCTATTATTATTTTTGGTGGAACATCACTCCTACAGAGGCTCCAAAAAGTGTGGCCTCCCCCCAATCTGCTGCCCTAGGCATGTGCCTTATTTGCTTAGGCTCTAATATGCCCTGTTCTCACCTCTTGATGCATGTGAAGGATTCCAGCATCAATACCAGGATACCAGCATTCAAAATGTTAAATAACAACTTAAAGGACCATTCAATACAGTAGATTTTCATAATTAAAAAGTGGATAATAAAAATAAAGCAATGGCCATTTTTTCTGAAAAATGTATTTTAACTTGCTGACTCCCATAACACGTGGCAGCCATCAGACAATCACAGACTCATATACGTATAAACTGTGAACTCTTGCACATGCTCAGTAGTAGCTGATGCCTCAGAAACTGTGCATAGAAAATTACTGCACAATTGCAAAATGGAAGTAAATTGGAGAATCCCTTAAAATTGCATGATCTATCTGAATCACAAAAGTTTAATTTAAGCTTTAGTGTTCCTTTAAAACAAAAACAAAAAATACTTCTATAAAACAGTATACTAACATATACACAAAATAAAACTTGAAAAACTGTTAAACTGTAAATTATACCCACTTAAAAACAATGCAGCAAATGGGTAATATCCCCCTTTAAAGAGAAATAACAACCATGTCAGCTTTGAAATTGTGAGAGATGACTATGAGATGAGATTTGTCACAAGGTGAAAGAATGTATTTAAATACTGCACTCGGGGCCTAAGTATAAGTAAATAATCCTGACCATGCTTCTAAAATGTCCCGGATAGTCTTCAGCCAGCCTCTAAAGGCAAGTTTAGTTCTATCCAGCGAGACTTCTTTACCATAAATATACAGACATATGAGCATTTTGCAATTACAAACTTTTACATAAAGCATGTTGAAAGCGTGTTTCCAAAGTGTTGTGTTTTTAATTATTGTTTCTCACGTGGGTTGCTAGAAGTTTGAGGTATCATGTGTTGGGCACCTCACACAACTATAGATGGTAATGGCTGGAACCCCTTCTAATGAAACTGTGGAAAATATAGCTGAAGCAATGCTCAAATTCCAGACATGGGGACCTATTTAATATGGTGTGAGCGGACATGATCCAATATTGCGGATCATGTCCGCTGCACATCGATAAATGCAGACAGCATACGCTGTCGGCATTTATCATTGCACCAGCAGTTCTTGTGAACTGCTGGTGCAATACCGCCCCCTGCAGATTTGCAGCCAATCGGCCCTTAGCAGGGGGTGTCAATCAACCTGATCATATTGGATCGGGTTGATTTCAGTCGATGTCTGTCCGTCGCCTCTTTAGATCGCTGCTTCATAACTTGTGTTTCTGGCGAGCCTAAAGGCTCGCAGGAAACACGGGGCATCAAGCTCCATACGGAGCTTGATAAATATGCCCCATGATCTCACCTTGGCCGCTAGTAGGAGGTGTCAATCAACCCGATCGTATTCGATCGGGTTGATTTCTGTCCGCCGCCTCAGAGCAGGCGGACAAGTTATCGAGCAGCGGTCTAAAGACTGCTGCTCCATAACTTGTCCACCTGCTCTGAGGTGGCGAACAGAAATCAACCCGATGGAATACGATCGGGTTGATTGACACCCCCTGCTAGCGGCTGATTGGCCATTGCACCAGCAGTTCACAAGAACTGCTGGTGCAATGATTAATGCCAACAGCGTATGCGTAGCGATGTGAAGCAGACATGATACTTTGTATCATGTCCGCTCGCACATTGATACATATGCCCCAATGATGTTAAATGATGTTAACTGAAGTTTCCAGTGCTATCAGTGTAATGTTCTATTGCAATGCTGACACCAGGAAATCTAGAAATATTAGCAATGTTGTAACAAGTGCAGTTTGGTGTTAAAGGGCCTTAAACACTTCTTGCATTTATGTAAATTGTTCTTAATTCATTGGTCCCTGCTTTTTTTCCTTCTCTAGTGAGCAAAAAAGTGTTATTTTTTTTGTCCTTGTAACTGGAAATTGAGTAGTACCACTATAGTATTTTCATCACAAAATTCAAGGCTAAACTCTGCTTTTCAGGTGCTTGTACCTTCAGATGTGTAAACAAATTTATTTAAAATTTGGTAGTTTTGTTTGCTGATAATTTGAAGTAAATTAGTTGAGTATTTTTGGTATTATGTTGTTAAGACCCTCTCTCTTATGAGTGAAACTTATCAGCCAAATCTACAACAGAATCTGCACTACAAATCTATGAAATTTGGCAGGCAAATAGATTTTTGTCTTATCTAGTAGTTGTGTGGTTTGTTAAAAATAATGAGCAGTAATTGCTGAGATATAAAGGTTTAAAGTTGTGTACTTTGATTTATTTTAAGCCATTTCAGCAGTAGCAGGCAGCAGAGTTTTTTTAAAAAAAGTGTACTCCCAGATATTTATCTCTAGCCTGGAAGGCAGTGATTACCTGCAGTAGCATCCTGTAGCATATGTATCTATAGGTAAAAATAGATTATATATATAAACTACACACACTTAACAAATGACCCACATACTACACACTACGTGCATACACATTTACAAACACACACACAAACAAAATATGGAGAGAAAAAAAAACAGACACATTGGACTCTAGTTATCAACGTGTCTGCTCTTCGGCTTTTTGACAGCTTTATTGCTAGCCTGTCACTAAGCACTCACACTAAACTACACTGTTCTACCCCCTATACCAGCGCCCCCGGAGCCCCCCGCAACTATAATAAATGTATTAACCCCTAAACTGCCGCTCCCGGAGCCCACCGCCACCTACATTATACCTAGTAACCCCTATCCTGCCCCCCCTATACCGCCGCCACCTATAATAAATGTATTAACCCCTATCCTACCGATCCCGGACCCTGCCGCAACTAAATAAATTGTTAAACCCCTAAACCGCCGCTCCCGGACCCCGCTGCCACCTATATTAAACTTATTAACCCCTATCCTGCCCCTCCTATACCGCCGCAATTAACCTATATTCAAATTATTAACCCCTAAACCTAAGTCTAACCCTAACCCTAACACCCCCCTAACTTAAATATTAATTAAATACATCTAAATATTATAACTATTATTAACTAAATTAATCCTATTTAAAACTAAATACTTACCTGTAAAATAAACCCTAATCTAGCTACAATACAGGGAGTGCAGAATTATTAGGCAAATGAGTATTTTGACCACATCATCCTCTTTATGCATGTTGTCTTACTCCAAGTTGTATAGGCTCGAAAGCCTACTACCAATTAAGCATATTAGGTGATGTGCATCTCTGTAATGAGAAGGGGTGTGGTCTAATGACATCAACACCCTATATCAGGTGTGCATAATTATTAGGCAACTTCCTTTCCTTTGGCAAAATGGGTCAAAAGAAGGACTTGACAGGCTCAGAAAAGTAAAAAATAGTGAGATATCTTGCAGAGGGATGCAGCACTCTTAAAATTGCAAAGCTTCTGAAGCGTGATCATCGAACAATCAAGCGTTTCATTCAAAATAGTCAACAGGGTCACAAGAAGCGTGTGGAAAAACCAAGGCGCAAAATAACTGCCCATGAACTGAGAAAAGTCAAGCGTGCAGCTGCCAAGATGCCACTTGCCACCAGTTTGGCCATATTTCAGAGCTGCAACATCACTGGAGTGCCCAAAAGCACAAGGTGTGCAATACTCAGAGACATGGCCAAGGTAAGAAAGGCTGAAAGACGACCACCACTGAACAAGACACACAAGCTAAAACGTCAAGACTGGGCCAAGAAATATCTCAAGACTGATTTTTCTAAGGTTTTATGGACTGATGAAATGAGAGTGAGTCTTGATGGGCCAGATGGATGGGCCCGTGGCTGGATTGGTAAAGGGCAGAGAGCTCCAGTCAGACTCAGACGCCAGCAAGGTGGAGGTGGAGTACTGGTTTGGGCTGGTATCATCAAAGATGAGCTTGTGGGGCCTTTTCGGGTTGAGGATGGAGTCAAGCTCAACTCCCAGTCCTACTGCCAGTTTCTGGAAGACACCTTCTTCAAGCAGTGGTACAGGAAGAAGTCTGCATCCTTCAAGAAAAACATGATTTTCATGCAGGACAATGCTCCATCACACGCGTCCAAGTACTCCACAGCGTGGCTGGCAAGAAAGGGTATAAAAGAAGAAAATCTAATGACATGGCCTCCTTGTTCACCTGATCTGAACCCCATTGAGAACCTGTGGTCCATCATCAAATGTGAGATTTACAAGGAGGGAAAACAGTACACCTCTCTGAACAGTGTCTGGGAGGCTGTGGTTGCTGCTGCACGCAATGTTGATGGTGAACAGATCAAAACACTGACAGAATCCATGGATGGCAGGCTTTTGAGTGTCCTTGCAAAGAAAGGTGGCTATATTGGTCACTGATTTGTTTTTGTTTTGTTTTTGAATGTCAGAAATGTATATTTGTGAATGTTGAGATGTTATATTGGTTTCACTGGTAAAAATAAATAATTGAAATGGGTATATATTTGTTTTTTGTTAAGTTGCCTAATAATTATGCACAGACCTGCACACACAGATATCCCCCTAAAATAGCTATAACTAAAAACAAACTAAAAACTACTTCCAAAACTATCCAGCTTTGATATTAATGAATTTTTTGGGTTCATTGAGAACATGGTTGTTGTTCAATAATAAAATTAATCCTCAAAAATACAACTTGCCTAATAATTCTGCACTCCCTGTATAAATAATAATTATATTGTATCTATTTTAGGATTTATTTTTATTTTACAGGCAAATTTCAATTTATTTTAACTAGGTACAATAGTTATTAAATAGTTATTAACTATTTAATAGCTACCTAGTTAAAATAAAGAGAAATTTACCTGTAAAATAAAAACTAACCTAAGTTACAATTACACCTAACACTACACTATCATTAAATAAATTATTCCTATTTAAAACTAAATACTTACCTGTAAAATAAACCCTAAGATAGCTACAATGAAATTAATAATTACATTGTAGCTTTTTTAGGATTTAAATTTATTTTACAGGTAACTTTGTATTTATTTTAGCTAGTTAGAATAGTTATTAAATAGTCATTAACTATTTAATAACTACCTAACTAAAAGAAATAAAAAATTACCTGTAAAATAAATCCTAATCTAAGTTACAATTAAACCTAACACTACACTATCATTAAATTAATTAAATAAATTACCTACAAATAAATACAATTAAATACAATTAAATAAACTAACTAAAGTACAAAAAATAAAAAAAACTAAGTTACAAAAAATAAAAAAAATAAGTTACAAAACTTTAAAAAAGATTACAACAATTTTAAGCTACTTACACCTAATCTAAGCCCCCTAATAAAATAACAAAGCCCCCCAAAATAAAAAAATGCCCTACCCTATTCTACATTAAAAAGTTAACAGCTCTATTACCTTACCAGCCCTTAAAAGGGCCTTTTGCAGGGCATGCCCCAAAGAATTCAGCTCTTTTGCCTGTAAAAATAAAATACAACCCCCCCAACATTAAAACCCACCACCCACATACCCCTACTCTAACCCAAACCCCCCCTTAAATAAACCTAACACTACCCCCCTGAAGATCATCCTACCTTTAGCCGTCTTCAGCCAGCCGACCACCGATGGAACAGATGAAGACATCCGGAGCGGCAGAAGTCATCATCCAAGGGGCACTGAAGAAGTCTTCCATCCGATTGAAGTCAATATCCAGGCGGCGCTGAAGAAGTCTTCCATCTGATTGAAGTCATCATCCAGGCGGCGTCTTCAATCTTCATCCATCCGGAGCGGAGCGGAGCCTTTTTCAGACGAGCCGACGCAGAGCCATCTTCTTCCACCGACGACTGAACGACGAATGACGGTTCCTTTAAGTGACGTCATCCAAGATGGCGTCCCTCGAATTCCGATTGGCTGATAGGATTCTATCAGCCAATCGGAATTAAGGTAGGAAAAATCTGATTAGCTGATTAAATCAGCCAATCAGATTGAAGTTCAATCCGATTGGCTGATCCAATCAGCCAATCAGATTGAGCTTGCATTCTATTGGCTGTTCCGATCAGCCAATAGAATGCGAGATTAATCTGATTGACGATATATATAGCTATATACAGTGTAAATAAATATAGATAAACAGAGATAATGGGGAGATATTTATCAAAGCGTCAACTGAAAATACGCTTGAATCCTGCATCGTATTTGTCACAAGATTGATCCGGCGTAGTTATCACAGCGTCAAGATCGTCACATTCGACTCTATTTGACCATTTTCCCAACTTATCAAACATTTAACAGGTACGCTCGCGTCTATTCCAAAGCAGCGTACCTAGTTTTCAATCCGTCACCCTTAAGTCCGCGGATGCCATAGAAATCAACGGGAGTCTGAAAACACAGTAAGCTTATGCTGGATGCTGCAAGAGAATGAAGTATATTACATAATGAAAGTAATAAAATTAGAAACTTTATTAAAATTGTATACCCTTGTATACCATTTCTAAATCAAACAATCAGGCTTGCCAGAAACACAAGTTATGAAGCAACGGTCTAAAGTCCGCTGCTGCATAACCTGTCCGCCTGCTCTGAGGTGGTGGACAAATATCGCCGGAAATCAACCCGATCCAATACGATCGGGTTGATTGACACCCCCTGCTAGCAACCGATTAGCCACGAATCTGCAGGGGGCAGCATTGCACCAGCAGTTCACAAGAACTGCTGGTGCAATGATAAATGTTGACAGCGTCTGCTGTTGGTATTTATCGATGTGCAGGGGACATGATCTGCAATATAGGATCATGTCCGCTCGCACGTTCTTAAATAGGCCCCTTTGTCTCTCATTACAAAGCAAGGGGACAATATTATTTCTCAAAAAAATTTTAAAGGTATTGCCCAAAACTTGTCGCACTAATAGATATATAGATAAAAATGGAATAAATACACAACATAATATAGCTAACTTCTTTTTTATTTTATTTTTGAAAAATCTATTTGCACCATGTTTAAGTCATGTAATAAAAGTCCCACTCTCCACTTTGCACCAAATTTGACGCAACACTTTTCGCACTAATTATGACGCAAACTCCTAAACAACCCACACACTAGTGAATTTTTCAATCACTTTTGATTAGAATATGCATAATCACATGATTTATGACATCAGCCAATCTGATTCAAATATACATTTTAAACTATCACTAACGAATCAAATTGCTCGATACTTGTGTCATTGATCACTCATTAGAACTTGTAAGTGCCATTTGTTACATTGTGTATTATACTTTGAAAGTATGTATATGTGAAATTAGTATTAAAGGGACACTAAACCCATCATAAAAGTTACCTCCATTAGCCAGATCAATATAAATACGTACTTTTTGTAAATATCATTGCGCTTCATATGTTTACCCTTTCTTAGTAATCATCACCCGAAATTTAATAGAATTCCGAACCCACAGCCGGCAATAACTTCTAATTCTCCAATCCAAACTGATAACCCAAGTTATCAACATGGCGGATTACCGCCGCTATGCGCATGCGCGATTTTAGCAAACGTCACTGGAAGAAAACATACAAGCCGCTTATGGCTCAATGTGGAGTGAGTGAAAGGATATGCGCATGCGCGGGTAGACAAAACGATTTGCGCATGCGAACAGTGACAACATCTCAAGTTAATGAGATGCAAAGTTAAAGGATTACTTTCTGTTATAATTTTTAAGCTAAACAACTAACATATTAAAGTTAATAAACATTAATTAAAACCTACTGACCTATATTTTCTCCAAAACGAAGTTTCATAACGTTCTAAAAGTTATATCTTTTATTCGCCGATGATGTCACGTTATCCTGCCCACTATTTTCAGCACTGCATGTTCAAAATACTTAAACCAATAACTTTGTGTTTAAAGCGCCATTTTGAAACCTAGGTATTGTAAACGGATTGGTACAGAGCAAAGGTTACCCACGGAGTGGGTTTGGAAAACAATTAATTTGCAGACAAGATTTCTGATATACGGTAGAGATATGTTAATGAAATGCTATTGATAAAAAGCGTATTTGGGGTAGTTAGTTAGTAATAGGCATAGAAAATATTTACTTACAGTGGCCCTTTAAAGGATATGCGCACAG